>NW_007578299.1:100935-207351 GCF_000690725.1 Stegastes partitus
TTTTTTTTTTTCTTCCTCCACCGGCTGTTCACACGGCCACTAAAACAAAGTGGAGGAGGGGAGAGAGTACAGTGGAGCTTAGAAATTATGCACACATAATTCTGCTGGCTGTTGTCTTATGGGTCAGAGTATAAATATGTCTGCTTCTCCACTGCTGTGGTGAGACCTGCATATTTTCCCATTATTTGGCCAAAGAATATCTGAGTTGTCATTGTAATCTTTTCTCTCTTTTATTTTTTTTCTTCTTCTTTTTTTTTTTTTTTAGTACTGTGAACTCACTGTCTTGCCAAATCCCTTTGGGGGAGTTTGAACAGATTGCGTTTTCCATCTGGTAAAAGTATTCAGGTTACAGATACAGAGAGTTGGCTTCAGTCAAAGTGACCTCTAAAGTCTGGAAGTGCTTACTGATCTTGGCATTTGGCAATTTCTGATGTGTCAGCCGATTATAAAACACAATTCCAAACTTCTTCTTTATCTCTGTGCTTCTCTCCCAAAAAGAAAAAGTCGAGGAAGATTTGGGAGCGTTGCCACTGTACGTAAACATGACAAGAAGGTCAGGCTGCGGATGAACAATGTCTCACGCACCAGTCATTAAGATGCTGCATCCTGTTTTTTTGCTTGTTTATGTTGAGTCACTGAAGCAGATCACTATTATCGGACGTCGGCCTCCACTTCACACTCCGAGCTAAACTAACAAAAGGGTCGATGACGCCGTGGTTGTATTCGGAGCGATTTCTTCTTACGTGGTTTTCAAGAAATCATTGATGTTAAACGGAAATGTGTCAGCGAGGACGTTCCCACTTGATGATTCCCGCTCACGACCGGTGTTTATCTCGGCGAGCATGTTATCGTTATTAGCAGTCCAGTTTGTGCAATGTGTCATTTCCATAGAGTGCAGTTTTGTTTATGGTTTCCTCCGGGCACGTCTACAGACAGGTGGTTAAGAGACACAAACTCCCACTCTGTTAACCCTCCCAGTCTCCATCTCTTCCAACACCCACCTGCTTTTCTCCTTCTTCTCACTAAGCAGCAAAAAAAATGTCCAAGATCTCTCAGCTCTTCCCTTTTTTTACTCCTCCTCGCTCAGTTCATCCACCAGGGAGAACATTTTTCACTGTCAACTCCACACTTGTGCCTACAGACACTAGTATGGAGTTGATGATTCTTGGATTATTGATTTTTCTCTCTTTCTTTTTTGTCTCTCTCATTTTTTTTTTCAAGCACATCACTACGCCGTGTATATCTGATCGCCTTCTGCGGCTGGAGGTCAGCGATTTTATGTCGTGCAGCTTCCGTCCAGAAAAAAATGCTTACAGCCGTGCAAACTCTAATGCAGCCATGCCCTTTTGAGGAGAGGACCGTCCTTGATTTACACAATTCCTCCATGTCAGGATTTTTTCTTTTCTTACTAATTCCTTGGCTGACACGTGTGAAATTGTTTTCCTGCCGTCCTCTTGAAAGGGAACGTAACGGCTCCTTTTCAGGTGTTTTGTGAAAAGTACAATGATTTGTGAGTGCGGCTGTGAAGCTCGACTACTTTGCGGTGGCTGGTTAGCTGAGATAACAGGCGATTTCATTTAATTTCCTCAGATTACCTAAATTGCACTTGGCAAGTTACTCATGTGGGCCAGTCCTCCCCAGTTAAGCCAGAAAAATAAATAAATCCATCAACAATGTTCACATTTGCAAAGGATTAAATAACTCATCACTGCACCAGGCATGGCAGAAATGTGCATTGATTGAAGCAAGCAGTGCAACAACACTGAAGTAATGCCATCTATTTAGGAGTTAAGCAGTGGAAAATTCCTTAGTTTGCAGAACTCCAGACTTGGCCGCATCCCAGGAAGTCATTTAAGACTCTAACAACCCACTGAGATTAGATCCACTCATTTTCAAAATGAAAAATGGATGAGAACCAGTCATGCTCATTGTCTTCTCTGCTCAGGAGATAATCAGGAAAGTAGTCATTGGTTTGACTTGTGTGTATGCATTCATTCATGAAGCAGACATCTTAATCTAGTAAAGACTCTTGTGACAGCGCTGTCTGACTGCGCTGACCGTTGCGCGTATCAAAGCTTCGGATATTACACTTGAGCCTCTGTGTTGCAGCGGCCTCAGACAGATCAACCTGTACACCCCTTTTCTTCTGTTGTTCCCTCTCATGCTAGTGGCTTTCTCTCTCATCCCCCGACTCTTTCCTCTGACTGGCTCGAAGCACTTCACACAGAGTAGGTCATTCACCTTGTGCCAAGCGAAAGCGCGGCCCGGCCAGAGGATCGGGGGGCAGGCCGGTCGCACTTTGCCACACCAGCCCAGGTGAGGTGAGTGCAGGGCATTCATCAGGCGGCCCGGCAGGTTAGCCGCAGTCTGCCTGCTGCCACTGAAGAATCTGTTGCTGTCAACAGAGACTTATGTCGTTCCTGCCACCCCTCACTGCCAGCGATTGACTGCGATTTGGTCATTTTAAACACAGCAAACTGGATATTTGTGCTGAGAGTGTTTGGGAGCATTTATCTTTCCATAAGGGTCACCTGCTGCATTACAGGTACTCATCAGGTAGCCATTCATGTAAATAGTAAAGATTTTGGTTAATTTGTACCACTGATACAGTCCAACTGACTGGATGTAGACTGCAGGTATCAGCTTACCACTAGACATTCATTTCATGCAACAGTCTCCTCTCCTTCCACTATCTGTGTGTTACCATTTTCAAAATCACCTTCAATGTCTCAAACAACAGCTGTGTTCTTCGAGCCAGCAACCTGCAGCACTAAAAGCTTCAAGTTTTTCCAAGTGTCAAGTAAGGCACTGCTAGCTTTTTTTTTTTTAATCCTTTCAATTAACAATTTTAATGACACTGCTTGCGTTCCTGCATGTAAATTTTCCAGCAACACAATCCCCCTCCCCCACCGGTTTCAAGGCATGCGATTGCCATGTCCTTCACTAGGATCCAGTCAGACCAATGCAGTTGGTTTCAAGAGATACAAACAAGCCAAATGTCATCGTGATATGACTCTACCTCACTGTCAAGAGATAGTAAGGTGGAGTCAGATCATTCTACAGCGCTGCAGAATGATCGGACTATGTGCACAACATCCAATGTAGTCTGAGGCCTTGTCCACACGTAGCAGGGTTTTTGTAAAACCGAATATCCCGCCCCTTCCATCTAGAAAAAAACTTGCCTACACACCACCTCATTTTTAGAAAAAATTCATCCACACCTAACCGCATAAGTGCGTTTTTAGACACATTTATATTCCACGTGAGGACGTAATAACTCCGACGACAGGAGCGACGACTGGGACATACGGAAACTTTCACGCCATTCCATTTCCGTCTCAAAGTTCTCCCACCAGCTGGCAGTGCGTCCCAGTCTGACCCAAAACTGGTGTCGGCGTCTTTGACGGAGAACATGCCTCGGATGTGGAATGGCAAGGTGGCGAAAAATAACCATCCCTAACGTCGTCCGTCGCCTGTGTTCTTGTACGTGGAGCGGTATCTGGGCCTGGACAAGAGACAACACAGTTTTGAGGGCGTCCACGCTGTTTCCAAATGTAAACACAGGTCGCATATGTGATGTAGGAACATATTTTGTCGCAGGCAGTGACGTTTCGAAACCTAAAACCTGGTTATTGACCTCCACATGCAGACGCATGAACAGAATTTTTGCAAATCGTCACTTTGGTCGGAGGTTTTTGAAAGAATCGTTTTTAATGCCGTAAATCTGCATTTTCATGTGGATGACAGGCCAAATCGTAGAAAAATATCTTCATTTTGTGAGATACCCTGCTACGTGTGGACAAGGCCTGACTCACCAGATGTAGGATTAAGATATAAGCTACCACTAACTTCAGCCAGTATTCTCCCCTACCTGATGTGTGTGCTACTGTTTTCTTGCTACGGCAAACTTCAGAGCAGCAACTGCAACATTTGGATGGTGCAGTAAAGCTGCCTTGCTTTTGTTTTCTTTCTCTTTTTTTGTTACATTAAACTATCCATTTTATTGGCAGTGCTCGTCTTCCTGCATGCAAATGTTCCACCAAAACTGTTTCACCCGTAATTATTTTGCGTGAACACCAAAGCCACATCCTTCGCTTAGCCCCACGCAGGACAACAGTGATTGTTTTATTGAAATACAAAGAAGCCAAAGTGTTTTTTCTCCATACCAGAATGATAGTTTGGTGTAGCCAGACCATTCTATAATAATGCAGAATGTTTTGGCAATGCGAGACTACATCTGATGTAAAGATGTATTACAGTCTTCTGTCAGAGGAAATCAACTTTATATATATTTTCAGCACAAATTGACACACTTATATTTATGTGCTAACATCCTTTTCCCAAAGGTTTCTGTTTTTTTAAATTCTGTAAATGTGGCTCTCTGAAAATGGAAGCTCAAACCAGATGCCACTCATTATCCAGCTGCATCCCTCAGTCCTGCTCTGGCAGTGTGATGGGGCGCCTGTTGAACTTCATGATTGGGCCTTCAAGCAACACTTAAGCAGATGCTTTTCTTTTATCATGGAAGGCAGGCTGTATGGCTGGGCCCACTCTGGCTGTTTTTTTACATTACAGGACCCCCGCCTGCTTCTCTCTCTGCAGGGTTCAGGTGATTAGGGAGCCGATCTTTTGGCACGATCTCCCTGCATGAGTTGGAACAGTATGTTTTGTTGTCAGAGCTGAGAAATAACTAATCTTGCATTACATTAACACTAAGCTCGGGTGCGGAGCCTAAGTAACGGCGAATGCTTTGGGAGGGTTTGTTTAAATAACTCCAAAGATGCCCAATTAGCCTCCAATAATGAGCAGCGTAACGGCACTATTTCATTATTCACAGTTTGCCTTTTAAGTAATTCGTATCTGCTACGTTGCCGTTCATGTGGAAAAATTGTTTTTCTCTTTCATCCACCTGTAGCGAATACTTTCAGTGTTTTCTTCAGCTGCAGATAGCTATTATTTATGGAAAGTTTCGAAAGTTGAAGATTACTTCCAGATTTAGCTCCACGAAACCCCTTTTAAACTTTACCTTGGACATCTGTTCTGAGAAAACCTGCTCTTTTGCTCTGAGCAGACTGTGTGTGTGAGAATCAGCTTTCGAAACCAGCAATCTAAAGTCCGGATGGGTAGAATAAGTTTTGTCACACATGCAAAAATCCCTACAGTGTGGCGATGAATTATTCATCTGTGTAAGGAGCTCAAATACTGTGTATCGTTGACATTAAAAAAGACAAATGCTTGGCGAGCTGATGAGCCATTAGAGAGAGTTCGACTGGCAGTATGGTATATCAGTAATCAGTGGCAGGGATGAGCTGGGAAATCCAATCTGCTAATGGGCTTGATGGAGTGTGAAATGTTAAAGGGGAGGCAGTCTCTTGCTGTGTGCCCTTTGCAGCTGAAGCCGCTCTCATTTTGTCAATAAGATGGAAGCTGCAGTGTGGTGACAGTAACTCGGTCTTGATCTCAGCTCTGGGTGATGAGACGTCAGGCTTTTATTGGAAAATAATTACTTGAATCTCTAGCTGTATTTTGTGACTTCGCCAGAACCTCTCTTCTAATTATACCATAGCTACCTTTTTGAAATGAGCAGAGTGCATGTAGGGAGCCTTTTTTTTTCTTCCTCCTTCTCCTGCCTTGGGCTTAAATTGCAGTGTTAGGAAATGTCAAGGTAAGCATTTGCTGAAGAAATAACAGCTGGTGTTGTTTTTACAAAGGAGAGAGGTAGCATATTTACACGACAACAGGCCTGCATAATACAATTCATCATCCCTTTGTTAGGATTCTGCTATTTTTATTCATAGAAAGTTTGTCTTGATATTCATGTTGCACGGCTTTTGCTATTTTACTTTTTTTGGGGAGGGGGGGTTGTGCAATTTTAAACGCACAGTGTGTGGAGCGACAATGACTCCACTGGTCAGGATTTGGCAGAAATGGATGGTTCCAAATGAAAACCTGAAAAGTGATCCTTAGACTGTCATCAAATGGTAATCACCTTAACAGAATACACTATCGGCTTCTATTGGAATTCAAATTGCAGCGTTTGTTACCAAACACAGGCTGTGAAAGGCGGTGCCAGGGTATTGTGATGCATTCCAGGCTTACATATTGGCAAGGCTTTCCCATCCCTCATCATTAGGTCATGTATAGGGAAAAGGCTGTCTAGATGTCTTTTATAAGCCCATCGAGGAGCGAAGCCGCGGCCTCGCAGCGGCACAGGCCTGCTAAATATAGGCTGATGTTAGTGTCTGTATAGGCTTAGTATTGATGTTTGTGCAGGTTTCAGTGGCAGATGTCATGGTCTGGCATTCACGGAAGGAGATTTATGGGAATAGTCGTGGAGTATTTGACACCGCAGAGGTCGAGGCTAGGGCATTACACAAATCAATGGGATTAATTTGATTGAGGTCTCATGTGTAATCTGACTGGATGTGCTGATTGTCGGGGGGGCAGTCTGAGATGAGAAGGATTATGATGGTTTAAAAATTCAGTAATGAAGGGGAGGGGGGCAGGGGGGTTGGCTTTCATCACGTCAAATTTTTCCAATCCAGTTTTCATCAATGGTTATATATTCAGTTAGGTCGCATTAGTTTGTGGAAGACACGCACACAGATTTGCACTCAAACTTCAGTCCCTATATTTTTCTCTTGAGCTGAAACCCTACTGCTATTACCTAACTCTTCTGCATGGATATTATTATTGTAGCTGCAGCTGTTGTCATTTAGGTGATGAATAATGTTTGGAAAGAGATGCGGCACTGTACTCTGTGATGATCACTTGCCATCTGCCACATTCGCTCGGCTGTAATCTACTGTACAACACACCGGCCTCACCGCGTTTGCACTTCGGATCATTTACAGCGCTCTGTCTCGAGACAAGTTTATCACCTTTCTCCATAGCCTGTCCCCAATCCCTGCCCAGAGTTGTATACAAAAGATTCCTAAAACCGTGTGTCTGTGGATAATTAAAGCCAGGAGACAAGGGGATTAATTCACAATCCCTGCGAGTCTTTCCATAAACCTGCAACAGCGTCTCCAGGACGACTGCTGCGCCCGGGGGAAATGAGTCCTAATGCCACCGGGCTGTGCATTTGCTCACTTCAATCTCCACTGTTGTCTGAGAACAATGACACTGCGGATTAACCAGCCTGTCCCCAGAACAGTGGTGTATGATTGGGACTAAGAGCGCAGCCCTCTGTGAACCTCATGGGGGTGGGAGAAAGCCTGCACCTCGTTATTTGGTCACGGCTTGCACACAACACAACGCGAACATGCAGAAACGCAGCATGCAAAAAGACATAGTCCAGTTGTTTCTTTTTCAACAGTTAAATCGGAGGGACAAAGAGTCTCCTATTTGTTCTATACTTTTTTTTCCCCCAGCACATATGGTCTTATATGACAGCAACTTAGAATTAATTGTTCAAGTACTGCCTGTTCCTTTCAACGCTCTGCTAGTTCTGGGAATCAAATAAAAATGTGCAGATAAAAGCGAAAATCCCCTTCTGTAGTCAGTCTATCCATCCTATACTGCACAACATCTGGTAGCTTCCCCTTATCAGTGGTGTTTTTGGCAATGGCTGTCAGGATGAGTGCTCGTTGAGGGGAGTCTGTTTTGTGTCTCGGATTTGGTCAAGTCAGTGTTTTTTTTGCAAGCACAAATTAGAGGATCCCTTTGACCTCTGGAATTTAAACCTGTCCTCCGTGCGTGCCCCGACTTGTCGGCAGAGATCTACACCTCCTCTTATTGCTGCCGTTAGCCTCTGATCCAGTCGTTCTGCTGTGCATCCTCCGCGACGTGCGGGGTGGAAAAGCTGCATCTACCAAAGCCAGCTCCAGATTGTTTCAATAATACTCCTCTGCTTAGGAGGGACACGAGCCAAGTATTCTATTTTTTTTTTGTCTTTGTCTCTATTGTGCCTTTCATCCCTGTCTCTCTTGTCTCAGACCTCTGTCAAAGTTTTATCCAAGTGCTAGAGATAAAGCCCCGACCCTGTCAGTGTTTTTGTTGCGTGCTAAGAGGAAGCAAAAACTATGAGCTGCCTCAGGACTAACCACACAAAATGGATTTCTTGTGTATTTGGCAGCTTGTATCGGGGGTGACACATTGGAGATAAAAACTTTTGACAGACAAAACCACTGTAAATCGCTCCCATTAACTGTACTTTTTAATGGGTCTCTGGTTTCTTGCCTGCGAGCGCTGGTCTCCCCTCCACCACACTGACCTACCAAACTCCCATCCAGAAGGCAGTCATTTTCTTTTCTGCTGCACATCTGCCTTCAGAGCTGCGATGTGGACAGAGGGGATCCGTCTCCTTCCTCCTCGTCTCTCTTTTCTTGTCTTTTCTCCCGTTCAGAAATGGATCACGATGCCACCCTCTCCCCTTCTTGCTCCCACAGAAACTCCCCCATCCCCCGCCCGCCCCCCCTCCCCCCCCCCCCCCCAAACTCCTGCATACAAGCTGGGCCATAAATTCTGGAAACGTGCTGGTGTTAAAAGCCTGTAAAACCGAGCACCCTGTCTCTGCAGAGAGGACTTCTAGCAATGGGGCATTTAGTAAGAAATCTAATAAAGCACATTCCTCATAAAGTGGGACTGTTTGGTTATTTTCCCCTCTCCTTGGCCTCATTAAAGAGCTATTACTTGTTCAAGGTGCCCCATATTACTCCATCGAGGCAGTGTCAGTGTCTCATTGTTTCATATCTGATAGTTCTCATTAACTACCCAATGACGCCAACGCACATGGCGTGAGTTTTGTTGTTAACATCTGGACAAATCCTGTTTCAATTAATCCTGTCAACAGTCGGGTTACTGAGTTCATACTCCTTCTTCGCTGCACGGGCCTTCGCAAAGCCACGCACAATGTTCTGCTTTTATTTCTATCATATAACTAAGCTGAGACAAGGCAGCCTCCCTGTCATCCAAAACTGACACACTGTTGGTTCACAACTCTATTTCTATTTCACCGCAAGGAAAGGGTAGGAAGAACAGAGTCAAGAAAGGAATGAAATATATATTTTCATATGTGTGTGCTACACGCTCTAGGCCTTCCTCAAGTGCTTTTCCTGGGCCTCCACGCAGCCTACTCAGTCTGAGCAGCAGGAAAAGCTTGAGGCTACCAGGCAGCGCAAAAAAAAAAAAAACGATGCTTCGTATTGTGGAATTGCCTTTACACGTCGTCTGACATGTGCCGTCTCTGTTTGTCTGTTTCAGCTGCCTTTTTGGGAGACATTGCTCTGGATGAGGAGGACCTACGAATGTTTAAAGTGGACCGAATCATAGATTTGGCTCAGAGAACCGTGGAGACTGTGAATCACACAGGTAATGGCAATAGAAAAACCACTGCTTTGAAGGTAAAAAATTCCCCATTAGAGCACTAAGGCAGTGTGTTTTGAACCGTTACTGTAGATAGAATTACAGCAGAAGACCTGAAATTAACAGGTTTCCCACATGGTTGGTTTCTAATTAAGGAATAATTATATACAAGGAAGGTTTGCTCTCCTTGTTCTTCAACACTACAACCGTCAACCACTGCAATCCTGAGAGCCGGCAGCAGCACCTGTCAGAGAGCAGCTTTGTGTGTTTCACGAGCCCTCTTTAAATCTTTATGCCCACAACTATCATGTTATCACTGCACAGTGCTCCACCTGTAACACCATGTTGAGGAGTAATTGCTGGGCTTTGTCAGGATGAATGTTGTTCTTAAAATGAACAGCGCTATTTAAGCAACAGCTGTGAGTCAGCAGAGACCAATAGCCTTCGCAATTCCATAAACTACAGCCGAGCATGAACCAACAAGTAAGTGCATGTTGTCAGTTTGCTTTTTTTTTTTGCTCAAGTTTAAGCACACGGTAGGAAAAGAAACACTTTTGGAGGATTAAAAATACATTTCAACTGCTTAAAATATCTACTGGTTAAATAGTCAGCTCTGAATCAGGGAGTCAAGGCAAGATTCGAGGACAGACGGTGAGTAAAGTCACCTTTGAAAATTCATCCACTTGAGCAGGTTAGTCACAGCACATTGAATTGTGTGAAGTGGAAACGGCTACTCTGGTGTTCACAATGAGAAGTGCTGTCAGTACAGTGGTGTTGCATAAAACACATCGAGCATGGGTGCAACATCTCTTTCCTGCAATGATTCATGCATTAGGCTGCACAGAAATTCTGTCACTTCAGCATTTACACCAGCTCATGTTAGGCAGGTATAAACACCAATTAGTAGTAGAGATAACTTTAAAATGTTGTTTTTGCCTAATTGGGTCACTTCACAGGTTACACTGAATGTCTACAGTACATAAAAATAAAGAAACAAGGGTAGAATCTTCTGACAGTCACAAAGTATCTATAAATCTACACATTTGTGCACAATAATCTTACTTTTTACTAAATTTATAGTAAATTTAAGTTCTATTCTTTTACCAAAAGTGCAGGAAAGAACTCAAATCATGGCTTTCTTTTAATCCGTTTGGCATCAAACACATACATCTGTGCAGCTAAAAAATTCAGAAATTTATCCTGTCACCTGTTCTGTCTCTCTGGACTATGAACCTGCTCAGTCACCATGAACCTGAACACAGTTCTGCTGGTGTAAACACACCACTACGCTTACTCCACAGCCTCATGTACTCAGAAGAACAGGAACATTTGGTTAAATAAATAACACAATCAGAGTGACAACTAATAAAGCCTTTGACCTAAAAAAACAAAACCTTTCCTTTCCAACTGTGAATGAAGATGGTAGATTTAATCGTATTATTGTAATTAACACATCTTCCACAAGTTTTGTCTCCCCAGCACTTCTTATCAGCTAACTGAGCAGATTTGGCTGTTATCAGTCCTTTCCACAACACATGCACAAGTGTACGTGCTAATTGATCTCGCAAGGCTGCTAAGATTTACTCCTGCAGACTGAAATTCAACAGAACACATTGTTCCAGCAAATTAAAACGCGTGCTGCAAACCGAAGCTTGCATGATAATCACATTTCTGAAGGAGAGACGAGGGCTCATAGCAGCACAGCTTTAAGTATTGTTATGGAACAACAGCCTCAGGGCTTCATTGTGGTCATCCAGGTGATGTCTCACAACAAAGCTGTTCTTTATACTTTAAGTCTCGCAGAAGGTTTTGATATCTTTGGACTAGTTCCCATTTTTGTGCACTTTGGAAGTAGGTGAAGTGGTGCCAGAAATCCCCGCTCTACAGCAACCAAGATGCATTGAGGTCAAAATGTTAATTGACTGTCTTAATAAATGTTACAATAATCTTTTAATAAATTCCTGAACAAGGACACACATCATTATAGCACGGGGAGGTTTTCATTAGAGGGAAATGCAGCACTGACAGATTTATTCACACACCTTCACCAAAAAAATGAAGAACTGAGTGAAATCAGCTGTTGGAATCTTCATCTGGAAAGTGTGTAGTGATATTTTAACCCTCTGTAGGACTTTGAAGTTAAACTCTCCTACATGATTTGGTTGAATGATTTAATAAAATCAAAGGAAGAATATAAAGGTGCAAAAGCCACATTGTCTTACAATGGTAATGGACCTCAAATTCTGACTTTTCCCAGCACAGCCATTAAGTTCACACACTGCATAAATGTAAGGATCCTTCTCAGCAGTTTTCAGTGTTGGTCATAAGACTGCTGAAGATTTCTCCCCCTCACAGACTGACTAAAAGGAGTCGCTTCTGCTTTTTTATCAAAAGACATATTGTTTTCCCATGTTGTAACATAGCATCCATGGTAAATATTTAGATCATTTTAAGGTGACAAATTCTCTGAAACACAAAAATAGCATATTTGCTGGGAATGTGGTTGATGTTTTGTGTTGAAAAGAGATGTTGCTGCAGGAGATACTTTGACACAATGTCATTTTTGTTTGAGTAATGAGAATGTATCAATCATGTTTGTTTGCATTAGTTAAATTAATGTCCTAATACAGAACATAAGATGCCAATTAAAACCAGTGTGATGTTTCTTTTAACAGATAAATCATTTCCATTCATTTGGCACAAAGTTGCACCATTTTCTAAATGAACTGCAGTAAGCTTACATGTGCCTTCCTTTGTTTTTAATATTCCTGATGTACATTCAAAGTTGACTTTTCATTTGCTGCTTTATTAGTTTTGCCTGCCGCAGCACAATCAAAGTACGGTGGGGTGATTGTGATATATGTGGCTCACATATGGATGCTTCTTATTTTAATCATCATGTTCAGGTGGGAGCTTAGTCTCCATGGCAACATTAATGCGTGGTTGAGTGACATTAAAATGGTGAAATTAATTTGAAGGAAGACAAGAATTAGGCTTCAATCAATTCTGTTCACTGCAAATGGGGAGAATAATGTTATTTGAACAAATGTCTTGCTGAGGGAGTGAATGTAATCTCTTAAATGAGAAATAATTAGAATGTGTGAATAGCATCATACCTGGGGGGGAAAAAAAGTTATTTAGAGGGAGAATTTATTGTCTGTTGTTGGAGAAACAGCTTCTCTGTCAAACTGAAGAATGTACTGAATCAACTTTGTTTTTTGTCTTGTTTTGTTGAAATCTTCAGGTTTAACCAATCAGAGTAATCACAACAGGCAAGGTTCCCACCGCAGGAAAAGAGCTGCCACCTCCAGACCTGAGCGTGTTTGGCCTGAAGGTGTTATTCCCTATGTCATCAGCGGCAACTTTAGTGGTAAGTAACAGTGACTTACTGCAAAAGACGTACTTGTATAATAAAACATTTAAATTCAGAGCCTTTTTAAGGTCATAAACTCTTACTGCCGATGAACTCTACACTCTAAAAGACGTTTGGGTTTAGCAAAAATGAACGCAACAGTTTGCATCAATCCTTTTGAGTTAAGAAGACTTCTTTTAAAATTGTATTCAATGAACACAGTACGTTAAGTTAGATGAAACAGCTTTTTAAAAAGTTATATTTAATTAGTTGTATTAATCGTCTAAAGATAAAGGGCAGACTTGAAGTCCTGGACTCAAGGTGAGTTAATAAGTCAATTTTATTAAGTTATCTAAGCTTAAATTTAGTTTTAAATCAACAAAACAGAAATTTGCGTTCAAATTACACTCAATATTAAGTTGGTTGAAAAATATCATGTCAACTCAACCCATCAGAATAATGTTTGGAACTTAATAGCTCTTCTACGTCAGTAAACTGAGTTGTTTTTTTGTTTTTTTTTAAATCTTGTAAACAGGCATTTAATTAAGTGGTGGGAATACATCCCTTGAGTTACTTTTTAGAGTGTTAAGCATTCTTCTTTGATGTGTTAAAATGACAAGAATAGGCTGCTTGGTGTCTTGACTGCGACTTCTTCTGTGAAATAAAGTGCTGAGGTGTCACTTTAATTAAGACTAATACCTAATTCATCAAAAAAGAAAAAGAAATTATATCACTAAAGGTTAAAAAGCTAAACATATGACGCAATTTTGACATAATAAATACAAGATTAAGAAACTTTGTTCAAAATTCTTTGTTCAATCTTTGTTCAAAATCTGTCCTTAGTGGTGGTTAACAAGGTGAAGAACTCATTTTTTTTTAAAATCTGCTCTTTATCCAACTGCAAAGCCTTAAGCTGGCGTCAGCAGTGTATGCTTCTATTCATCTCCTTTTTGTTCCATGAAATACTGTCTGCGAGTGTGTTTTCTCACCCTCTTTGACATCCTTTTCAGGCAGCCAGCGGGCGATATTCCGCCAAGCCATGCGGCACTGGGAGAAGCACACCTGTGTGACCTTTATTGAGAGGACACAGGAGGAGAGCTATATTGTCTTCACCTACCGACCATGTGGGTGAGTCAGTGGGGTTTTGAGATCCCACATGTAGGAACCGAACAATGGTCAGCCTCTGTTGGGTCCTCATTATCTACAGCTAATTATATAGCGCCTAGGTACTTTTTCCTTGCCTCCTGCTCAGCAGCTTTTCACCATTGTTCATCCTCTCCGTTTGCAGTTGTGAGTTGTTATTGTAGCCTCCTGCTAGTCCTGAAAGAGACAGCCATTCAGTGGCCACGAATTTCCTGAGCCTCGTCTTCACACCGCATCAGTCACTGAGTACATTTGTGTCATGCATGATGTACAGGGCAGCTCACAAGGGAGAGACTTCCTTAGCCTCTCCATAGCCCTATTTACTCCACTAAAGTTGGGCTCAGTGTCCACTCAGCATTTATCTTTAAACAGATACAGGGAAAGTGCTGGTTGTGGCTCTTGTTGTTGCTAAGCGACTATTGACAACCTGTTTGGACGCGCAGGCCTCTTTAATCTCATGATAAAATATTTTTTTAATTAAAACATTTGGTGTATTTGGAAACGAAACCAGTGCAGCCCAGTAATTTGTGCGTTTGAGGAAAAAGAGGTCAGAGCTGGTAGAGTTATTAGGGAGGTTTCCAGGGGACACACCAACCTCACGCAGTTTTACTCCACAAGCTGGATACCATTATGTCATTACTCAAAATTTACCTCTGCCACTTATTTGTATCATTTAACACAAACAGCGAAACAGAAAGCGGATGCAACTCATAAAACGGAACTTTTTCCAGCATACTGTTAATAGCCATTTTTAGCCTGGTTACTGGCCTCTGGAGCAACAACGATGACATTATCCACACAGGCAGCAGCGGTTAGCAGTGGGAACGTTTGACTCTGCTGCATATTCAGCAGGCCCCCATCTGTCCTGTGCAAAGTTCAAGGCGTGTCTCAGGAGAGCCTGACTTGGCTCACTGTAATTAGAGAGCGGCTGTCTGGCCCACTGGGCCATTATGTGTGTGTGTGCCCGTCCTGCAGACTCCTACACTGAAGCTTTCATGTACACCGAGCTGCAGCGCTGCAGCTAGGCTGCTTCTACCGTCACTTTCAGCATTTGCATCAGCAGACAGATGAATGAATGTCAGTCCTGTATGTGTGGATGATGTCGTACCACTCTCCTATAACAGACTGGCGGTTGTTGAGATAATAATGTTTTCTTTACAAGCTTCATTATATACATTAACTACATGCTGAAATGCAGAGCTATTAACAATTACACAGCCAGAGACACATTTCTTTTTCTCCCCTGCAGTCCTCCTTGTTTCCACTCACTTGTTAGTCATTTTTTCATTTACTGAAGTATAAAGTCTGGTCACTGTATTTAGACTCTGGGTAACACTGCCTCTCTGTGTTTGCATGTGTGTGTCTGGCTGCTGATTCATAGGTGCTGTTCATATGTTGGTCGCCGCGGAGGGGGCCCCCAGGCCATATCCATCGGTAAAAACTGTGACAAGTTTGGCATCGTGGTGCACGAGTTGGGTCATGTGATTGGCTTCTGGCACGAACACACACGCCCCGATCGAGACGAACACGTCAGCATTATTAGAGACAACATTCAACCAGGTAGGAGCACAGGCCTCACAGCAATCCCTCAGCAATAATGTGTGAGAGGCATCGTTGGAGCCAAAATAATAAGAAAGCCTGGGCTGTAAAAACAGAAAAAACACCTGTGGGGTGTACACATCTTCAGCCTGCAGGTTTCTATTAAAAACAGTTTTTAGATCTGTTGAAGCGAATAGAAAACTACTCATGACAGTCTGTATTCACCTTTGACATACATACATAGGAGTTCACAGTAGGACTCTGCCTCATATTTCAATTGTGCTTTTCTCTTTTTCCTTTCACAGGACAGGAGTATAACTTTTTGAAGATGGAGCCGGGGGAGGTGGACTCTCTGGGAGAGGTCTACGACTTTGACAGTATCATGCACTATGCCAGGAATACATTCTCCAGGTAGGAGCTGCGCCAAGTTCCACTTCATACGTCCCAGACATGAAAACTAGTCTCAGATCGAGTCAGACTGATCCCTTTCCCACTCTGCTGCAAGTTTTTAACCCATCGTTGTTTTCCATTTCTGTGCATGAGGTTCAATGTCTGAATAGATCTGTAATGCATCAGATCTGTGTCTGTGGGCTACTGCTGAGTAATGTGGCTTTATTCCAGATCTTGGGAAGAAGAAAGAATGTAACGCTCACTTCTTCCCTTCTAATAAATCACTAGAAAACTAACATGTTGCCTCAGGCCGTCAAGTTTTGAAAAAGCCTGCTGTTACTTGAATTTCTGTCTTAAATCTGGATTGTTTTCTCAGTATTTGCGTTGAGGTGCAAATAGACAGAAAGGAGTTTCTTGGGAGAGGGTTGGTTTTCTAAAGAAACTACAGCAAAAACTTCTATTTAGAAGTCACAATTCTCCTCCTCTTTTCTAGATTTCTTTTGGCTGGGCCTCTTGTATTTCTATACTCACATTGTATTGGGCTTTAGGACAGCTGGGGAAGCACTAATGTGATTTATGTAATATTTGGACAAGGTTAAGTTGCCTATTGCTGTATAGGGATTAGAGCGGGTCAAAAAACAATATACTTGCTGCATGAAGTAAGCTGTAACAAGAAATTGAATGTGCCTGGTTCCATTTAGCCTCCTCCTTTTCGGACCCTGAGTGGATTAAGCCGGTCTATGGTCTTGGTTCATAGGGTTTATCTGTGGCACTAACAACGGTATCCTTTATATTTTTAAATATCATGGCAGCTTTTGCAGGATTAGTAGTTTGACAATAGACACGTTTTAAAATGATCGAAATCCGACGTCTCTGACAAACACAAAATGATTAGTGTATATATTTTTCTTCCAAGTGAAAGTCAGGTCTTTATAGTCATAGTAAAAGTGTTTGTACCAGTTTCTTGCCACAGCAGGTTCAAATTAGGGCTCCTCTCCTCGGTTCCTGCTGCTTTACATGCAGTAAAGAAGTGTCGCTCCTGACGGCTGAGCTACCTCAGCAACAGTAGCCCCGCTTCATCGCAGCAAAATTTCTGCACGCCACTTTTAAGGTTGTATGAAGCCTCTTGTAAAAGTTGTGCTTTCATACCATAAACCACCTCATTATGGTCCTAAAAGCTCTTTGAAGAGGCTTTGATGATGAGTAGCATGATGTCACCTGAGGCTACTGCAGGGACTCATATTTCTGAGGCTGCAAAGCAGTTTAGCACTCATAGCACTCAGGTGTTACAAAGAATGCCTCGCTACTAAATGTCTTCTGCACACCAAACACAATTTATTAACCTCTAATAATGACCTACATCTGGGATGGAATAAAGTAGTCAAAATTTTATTGTCTTACTAATGTCTCCCTCACCAACGCCGGAAAAGTCCTGCCAAATTTCTAATGCTCTCCAGACTCTGTAAATAGAGTCACTTGATTTGAAACCCAGTCTTTGAACTGTTAGTAAATAACTGATAAATTAACAGAAATTGCTAAACTGTGGAGGCCCAACTTATGCCTAAATTTGTACTTCATTTCCTGGATACTCAAAAACATGTCACTAAGAACTTCTGTTTGTAAAAGCAGAAGTGTTTGTGGCGTGCTGAAAATGATGCTCGAATTTGTCATGAGCTGACCTCATTCTCGACTCCCTGTCGTATGCTACAGGAAGCCCTGCCAGATGTTGTGCTGTCGTTCAGCACTGCACAGGAGTGTTGCGGTGTTAGACGAAGGGCCTTACTAGAAAAAGCCACATGACAAATACATGGTCAGTCTGGGCTCTTACTTTAGTCATCATAGGCTGCGGTTAATTTCAGGAGTGATTTACCGGCCTGGTGGCTGCAGAATAAACCTTTTTGGAGAAGATGACTCTGAGTTCACTTGTGATTCATTATTGTAATTACAAAAGCATCATTAAACTTACTGTAAAGTGGCTTCTTGAAACTCTGGTGTTGCACATTAAATTATTTTGTAAGCTGTGACAGCCAAACTTTACATTTCCATAAATATTGTGGTTACCTGACGCCATGTGCAGGATATGACTTAAGTTTGATACTTCTATTGCACAGAGAAACAAAATGAGGGGACTTTTTGGACAGCTGCAGGAACAGTCACTCCAATTATGCTACCTTAAGCAAGACTAATTGTGACAGCCCTCAGTAAGTCAGAGTGGGTGTAATGTGTTTTCTGGCCACATGAAAGTCAAAAACAGAAAGACTGTGATCATTACTACCTCAGTCTGATACAAGAACCAGCTGTTGGCTGTTCTTACTTGCCCCTTCTCTGTCAGCTGTATATATATATATTTTTGTTTTTCCCCACCGCAGGCTCTCCCATGCCCCGGGTTACTCTCTCAGTGTAGTGGCCTCTTCCCAAATCAACTGCCATGCTCTTGCGGCAAACAGATTCTGGGAAGCAGAGAGGGAATCTTTGTCTAAACGGAGGCTGAGGCTGGATGTAGGCCAATGTACAGAAATTCCTGTCTGGCCTCGTCCATCCAAACTGTAGGTCAAGAATGCACCTCACACAGAATGAAGCTGAAATGCTACGTTTTATTTGCTGAGGTTGATTTTATTTGGTTTTAGTGTTGATTACTGCACAAGAAATGAAAGACCAGGGTAACATCTGGTGTGACATAGAACATGAAACATACTTCCACTTCATAGGGCAACAAGCTTTTGGTTTACGGGATTCTTTTGGTGACCTGAACCAAAGTCCACTGCAACTGATAAACTGTTGTTTGTTGTCTTTTGGGCGAAAGTTTTTTTTTTTTTTTTAAATCTCGTATTGGATTTTAGTCAGTTCAGCACATTTCTATTTATCTGTTGTCACTCTATGGTCAAGATTTGGACTTAACCTCTTAATCTTGTAAATTTTCAGTATGCCCTTACAGCTTGCAGCACAATGGAGCAATCCAGTCCTAAAGTATATTTATGTGGGGTAATCCACCCTGCTCTGTTTTCGGTCCAGCTCTGACTGTGTTCTTGTCCTAATTCCTGGAACTGCACTGATCAATAAGACTGCTTATACGCAAGAGAGAGGTTTTGGTGCCGCTGCTGGGGAATGTTTCACAGAGCTGTATTAGCAGACGAGGGGCTCCTGTTAGCTTTTCACAAGTCATTCCAAGCGCTTTCTCTTCAGCGCTGATTGGCTGATTTACCTGTGCCAGTGTCTCTTCTTTGTTACCCCATTGTTAGCCAATGTGTTTGCCCTGTGTTTTACAGTAAATCACCGTGGGAAGCCAGGGCCATTGCCGCTGGTGTTGTTCGGAAGATTTCATGGCTTGTCTTGATGTTTTGCTGTGTCTCCTGGGGACAAGCAGGGCTGATCCCATGCTTTTTTGTCTGGGGTGTGTTACCCGACCCATAGCTCTGCCGGGCCCCCCCTCCTTTGCTCCAGAGATATTTTTCAGGACTGTTGCATGGAGCGATGCCAACTCAAATAGAGACCTGCCAGTGTGCCCTTTGTCTGTTCTGACACCGGCTGGAGTGGCATTTTTCACCAGCAGCCAGCATACGGGCTCCTGGAAGCGCACAGACAGACAGGGAGGCTGAGTCTAAACTGTTAGCTCAGGCTGCTCTGTTTGCACATGCCTGGCGTTGATAGGCATGTCACCATGGGAACGGCCAGGGAGCCAGGCCGTTCCTCGCCAATACGTAGAGAAAAATGAAGATGATAAACTAGCAAAGTGTCAAGTGAGGCAGCAGTAATAAAAAAAGGAGTCTTTCTGGACTTAGTGTACTGTTCTGTCATTTTTTTTTAAAAGCTGCGTAGCTCCTTTACCTGATCAAATTTATAGTTCTCTGTTTTGGAATTTGAAATCCAACAAGAATTTGGCTGATGTTCACGTCCCTGCCTCCCAGCTTTTGCAATTTGTTTTGATCGTTCGGTAACTCTGAAGAAGGGATGAGCTCTCAGTTTTGGTCCATCTGTAGGACAGACGTGTGAGAAGAATGATCTCAGCTTTAACCTCTGAAACAGACCACGTGACCTCAAAGGAAGACTGTGATAAGTGACTCCAGCAGTCCGTTCGTTGTGTTTCAGCCAGCGACAAGTAGATGTGAAAGAAGCACAAAGTAGAAAATAAATAAAAAATGGATGACATATAGAGCGAATCCAAGCACATTCATGTACACATTGGTGATATAATGACTGGAGGAACTTCTAGTTGAGAAAAACAATCAAATTGCATCAAGGTATTAGTGAACCTCATTAGAAAGTGATGATGGATCAAGTGGAAAAGTTTTTCAAGCAAATCCTTAATGGTTACGTTATCATAAGGGAGTTTATTCATAGTGTTTGTGGTCCTAATTTGCTAAAATGTCTTACAGTAGAAGCAGCTGGGTATCAGTAAACATTCTCATGCTGAGGTCAACAAGCAGAAGGCCTCCAAAATTCAATTTTTTCTTGATGCCATTTCAGTACAAACAATGAAATATTGAATGATTTCATCAGATGTCTGATTCACATCAGAAATCTCACAAATATTTAGACATTTTATGAGGGTAGAATATGCATTAGTGTTCTCAAACTTTGTTTCACTGCTAATCCCAAAGTGAATATGAGAGTTGGCTCTTCATTCCTCTCTTGTCTGGTCGTTGGATTTACTGAATTTTTCTACAAAACAACCGCATTTTGTTTGGATTTGTCAAGACCGGCGGTACTCATTTCATCACGGCATTTGGAAGTCTCAATCCTTTAAAAACAGTTAATAATAATGCTGACAATGATTGAATTGCACTGATCGATGGTAAGTCACTTAATCCTTGAGCAAACATGTTTTGTGGCGTACGTGCATGTTGGAATAGTTAGCTGGCTTGTGTGTGTCTGCCGTCTGGGTTTCATGCAACATTAACATCAGTCTCCCTTTCTGAATTACAGAGGCATCTTCCTGGACACCATCCTGCCACGCTACGATGTGAACGGAGTGCGACCACCCATTGGCCAGAGAACCAGACTTAGCAAAGGGGATATTGCACAGGCACGCAAACTCTACAAATGCTCCAGTAAGACCAAAATGACAGATTCTGTCTGCTATGGGGTTTTTCTAGTCTATTTTTGCATGTGTGCACAGCATAGCCCTGAGAGAGAGGCCCGTAGCCCCTCCTGCCTTCTCCAGATGCAGCTCGGACTGTGTGCATCTACCATTGATGTGGTGGTTCCTTGGCTACAGCGTCCGAGGCTCCCAAGCTGGGAGGAGTGTAAACACTACCCAGGGACAGGAAGTTTGTCATCGCTCTTTCCCAGATAGTTGCAAAAGAACAGCTGGTCTTGTGAAGACAATGATGTCCGCGCATCGCAGCATGTACACTGTAAATTGTTACAGCTAAACACTAAGGAGGGTTACGTAAGGCTGCCTCAGTTTGTTTGCTTCCAGAGAGGGATGATTTAATAGTGTTGAGGTAAACAGAGTTTATAGCATGAACAGATGTAAATTGAAGTACATTCTAAATCAAGGCAGGATAGCTGAACTGTCGCCTTCACATTACAGCTCACAGAATAAACACAGCGATGGGTCACCAGATGGACCAGTCAGTGTGGTTTTACAGTACACCTGGAAGTCTTAAACCGTAAATAGATCTGTGAGTGTTGATGCCAGCGCTCTGTCTCTTTCATCACGACAATCTCTGTCTCGTGAGGGAGACTGGATGATGTGGCGCACATTGTGGGGGATGAGGTAGTGAGACTCTCCACGTGTTCTTGGAAAAAGAATCCCAAAAGAGTCATGGACCTCTCATTCATGCAGCATTCCCGAGAGTGTTCGTCATGTGTCGGTGTGCGCCCGAGCGCTTGTTAATGCTTTAGGACTGGCAGACCTCTGCCAAGCTTTATTACACACTGCTCGTCGCTCAGGGCTCATCGTTTTGTTGCTCACACAAAATCCTCGAGGGAAGCAATGAACGCAAACAGGCGGGGAAGATGTTTTCTTAACTCCTACTAAATGCAGCCCAAGGTAAAAATAACACAGAGGTAATTGTGAATGCATAAACAGTTCCTGAGATGGACAACTGAAGATACCAATCTGCTCTCTAGCATTTCCTCTCCGACTTAATTAAATACATCTTTTCCCCCACTTGGCCTGAGCCTCCCTCGGCCGCTCCATGAGGCTGTTCTGTTGTGTTTGGAGTCAGTCTTCACACACTTAGTTTTGCCAGTCAAACTAAGGGTTGTTTTTTTCACTGGCAACACGTACATAATGCATCACATCCTCCAGAGGCCTGGGTTATTTATAGAAGGCCAGGTTTATTTTCAGAGGATGCTCAGAGAAAGTGTCTCACACTCTCCATGCCTTTGTGTGATCATCATCTGGAGTAGATGGGGGAGGGGACGGGTGAGATGCAGGGTTGAGGGTGAATATTATAAGCAGATGTGCTTTTGAACATAAAAGAGCTGCTCTTTACTTCCTGCTCGCGATTATAATTCCAGCTTCAAGTATTTGTCTCTCCGGCAAGGTTTCAGGGATCGACTTCAGAGCTGTTTGTGTGTAGAGCTTAAATCAGCGGCTTAGGTGTTTTCAGGCAGAGACTAATTAAAAGTGTGTCGTGCTCAAAAGTTCAGGCCTTAGGTGCGGATTTGTGTTTCTTTGCACAGGATGTGGGGACAGTCTGCAGGACAGCAGCGGGAACTTCTCCTCTCCTGGCTTCCCCAATGGATACTCAGCCTACATGCACTGCATCTGGAGAATATCCGTCACACCAGGGGAAAAGGTATGAGCATATGGAAAGTGCCAGATTTGAGATGCCTTTAAACACGGACCACTGACTGCTCATACTGATGTTGCTTCTGTAGTCTTTGTCTCTTTATATTTGCCAGAGCATAAGCAGTGTGTGACCTTTGGCCCCTACTGTGTTGGTAATCATGCTTTCTTGGTTTTCAAGATCATTTTAAACTTCACCTCCATGGACCTGTACAGGAGTCACTTGTGTTGGTATGACCACGTGGAGATCCGAGATGGATACTGGAGGAAGGCGCCACTGAAGGGTCAGTTTTAAGTGGAGAACTCTGGGCCACAGGGTGAAATCTCCAGATATCTTGTTTTGTCCAACCAGTCATTCAGAATTCAGAAATGTTCAGTTTACTATGCCAAATAACATGAAAAACAAAAAAATGATTTTGATTTAATGTTGGTTTTGCCTCTAGGGTAGCGACTGCTGAACACCAGTTATAGATTTGTTCAAATATCTAAAATAGAGGCAGAGGTGTGATGGGTATTTTCGATTATGTTTTATGCTTCCCCTCTAATCCGTTCATAGTGTGTTTAGTGTGCTTATAAAGAGCTGTGTCGAGGAATTTCAGAGCAATCGCAGGCGCCATGATGATCCAATCTTTATATTTGTGTCTTCACCTGTGACCCAGGTCGTTTCTGTGGAGATAAGCTGCCCGAGCCAATCATCTCCACTGACAGCCGACTGTGGATTGAGTTCCGCAGCAGCAGTAACTGGGTGGGAAAAGGTTTCTCCGCCGTTTACGAGGGTAAGTGCCCTCTCCCTGCCCTTCCTGCACCCTATTCCGGCATGTCGCTCAGCTGACTGAACACACAGCCAGTCACACATCCAACAATGTGCCTAGAAGCTGCAGCCACATCCACAGTTTTTGGCTCTCCTACTGCTGATGTGTCAGGCACTTTACGCTGCATTAATCAGACTTTGGCTGGCCTTCACATTCAGCTGCATTGTTTCCAGACCGTGGAAAAGGATGATGTGTATTTGTGTGTATGTGTGTGCGTGTGTGTGTGTGTATGTGTGTGAAGGCATTCAGCTAATCCACATTGCATAAACCAATGAATCAACAGTGAGGGCACATTTTTTTCAGAGGCACGTAGCGATCATATTGCTATCGAGGGAGCTCAGTATTGTTTTTACTGTCGCATGCAGCCATCTGTGGAGGGGAAGTGAAAAAGGACAATGGCCAGATCCAGTCCCCCAACTACCCTGATGACTACAGGCCCAATAAAGTGTGCATATGGAAGATATCTGTTGCTCAGGGCTATCACGTAGGCCTTACCTTCCAGTCTTTTGAGGTAAGAAGCCAGCCCTTTTTTATTCATTGACTCAAGTCATGGTTGTGTTTCTGTTTCTGACTTTATGGCTAACTGGTGTCACTTTAACCCCAAACCCTCTGCCTTTCCTCAGATTGAGAGACATGACAGCTGTGCATATGACTACCTAGAGGTGCGTGATGGGCTCTCTGAGAACAGCCCTCTTCTGGGCCGCTTCTGTGGCTACGACAAGCCGGATGACATCAAAACCAGCTCCAACCATCTGTGGATGAAATTTGTTTCAGATGGGTCTGTCAACAAGGCTGGCTTTGCTGCCAACTTCTTCAAAGGTGAGAGGTTGAGCGCTGTAAACTTCTAGGCCAGAACGTCAACGCCTCTGACGTGTTCTATCATTTTAATATTCCCACAGTGCAAGTTTATTTCAAATCCATTCGTCCTCCTTGCACCTTCTGGTCCTGTGCGACTCCCTCTTTGCCTGACTGTTGTTTTGGAGGGTTTCTCCTGTAAGCCATTGAGCCAGGGAGGCCAGCAAAAAGGGTCCTAACATATCTTTGTGTTTTCAGAGATGGATGAGTGCTCCAAGCCGGACAACGGTCGCTGTGAGCAACGCTGTGTCAACACACTAGGCAGCTACAAGTGTGCTTGTGACCCAGGCTATGAGTTGGCTGCTGACAAGCGCAGCTGTGAGGGTAAGTACAGGGAGAAAAGTCACCAGCCCTGCTCACCATGTCATTTACATGCTAAAGCGTTTTGCACAGTTAGCCACCCAAATACAATAAGTACAGTCATTCCTAGAAGCCGGAAAAGATGCCAACGGTGATGTTTGTGCTGGCCTGGCACTGTCTTTTAGAGATTTGAGTCACAACAATGCAAGCTTTATTTTAATCTTAAATTACACGTTGTTGTTTAAGACCTAAGTGCTAGTATGCAAGCTGTGCAATATCCATCCTACCACTTGTCTGTCAGCTATCGCTCCGTATTTCAATCGGTGGAGTTTACCTACTTTTTTAGGAATTATGGCATCGTAAAAACGAAGGACAAGCACGTTGATTTGAACAGAATCTTAGAAAATATTTGAGTAGAAGCAGAATAATGTTCAATTGAATTTGTTAATAAAATAATGCATAAAAACTATGAATAACAAGCGAAATAGTTTATGCACTCATAAACATGCACAGTATGACAGAGAGCCTACTTCTATGCAAAATGAACTGTAAATAAAAGTAACATATCAAAGAGAGGAGTATTTTACAATTAAACCTGCATTTCCACAGAGTAAAAAAAAATGAAATGGCTAACAAACTAGTGACTTATGCCTGTATTTGATGTTAAAAACAGTTGGATATTCTGACTTTTGTGGTTCCAGCATTTTCACTACCGTCCACATCTAACAACTTTACAGCCCACGTATCAACACAGCATTTGTTGCAGTTGGTGAGGATCAACAATGCTCATTATTTTGACTAAGAATAGCCAGATGATGGAATGTGTAACACTGGTAGTTGTAGCATGTTGTGTATTGCATAACTAACACAAAGTCCTTGGCAGGAAGGTCAGGCAGTAATCAGTTTGGGTTTTTCTCAGGATACAAAAAGGATATTTTAGAGGGTAACAAAACATTTGGAACACGTCCTGTTAAAACATGTGGTGATATCATTGATTCTTTTCTCTTTTTTTTTTATTTGGTCTGCACATCTGCATGAAGCTGTTTGTCCTTTTTTTCTTCATGTGTTGCGTTTTCCGTCCAGCTGCTTGCGGAGGTTTCATCACCAAGCTCAACGGCTCGATCACCAGTCCAGGTTGGCCCAGAGAGTATCCCCCAAACAAGAACTGCATCTGGCAGCTGGTTGCCCCCACACAGTACCGCATCACTCTGCTCTTTGACGTCTTCGAGACTGAGGGCAATGACGTGAGCACTGGGGTTATTATGAATCGACACGGGGTGGGTTTGTTCTGTGCTCTCTCCCTCTCTCCCTCTATTGCATCATGTCTCCACACTTTCAAACAAGATAAAGTCATCCTCTCCCTCTTTTGCTGTTTGTAATTTAAACCAAATAAAGCGTCCCAGCCTCCTAACATGCTCCGTTTCTCTGCTCAGGTCTGTAAGTACGACTATGTAGAGGTGCGCAGTGGACTTTCAGCAGACTCGCGGCTACATGGGAAGTTTTGCGGAGCGGAGAAGCCAGAAGCCATCACTTCTCAGTACAACAACATGCGCATCGAGTTCAAATCGGACAACACAGTGTCCAAAAAGGGCTTTAAAGCACAGTTCTTCTCAGGTGAGCGCTCTGCACAGCATCTCAAGTATTTTTATTCAGTCACTTCACTTCCAGTCTTCAAAGTGAACGAGCACCAATTTTGGGTCATGTGTCCTTCCTCAGACAAAGATGAGTGCTCTAAGGAGAACGGCGGCTGTCAACATGAGTGTGTCAACACCTTTGGGAGCTACAGCTGTCAGTGTAGGAGTGGTTTTGTGCTGCATGAGAACAAACACGACTGCAAAGAAGGTATTTCACCTCAGATATTTGTCTCAACGATATGGTCGCACATTTATTCCTGTTTGTGATGAATCCTTTTGTGATCTGAGCAGCCATTGCAGTTCGTCAGAAGAGGCTCACTTGTGTCAAAAACTATTCAATATGTAGGTATATAGGAAGTTACAGCATTTTTAAGCCATTACACCTTTTGTCAAATTCATAGTCCACTGGCTGTCTGTTCTGTCACACTATGTATCGTGTACTCACAGAGTGTCTCAGACCGATACATGCAGCACTGTCCTGGGCATATTGGTGCTTCATGGTGGAGGGGAGATGGGGAAAAGGGGGGACAGTAAATTAGGCACATAGTAACGATCTAAATATCAACAATCCTTGTGCAGAATCTCAGACTCCACCTTTAATATTGGCTTGTTTCCTATTAGCGTAATGCAGAGCACCGCATTGACTCACTCATGTCTTTTTACAGCTGGCTGCGATCACACTGTGAACAGTGTGAGCGGCATCATCACCAGCCCCAACTGGCCTGATAAATACCCGAGCAAGAAGGCGTGCACCTGGGCACTCACCACCACTCCGGGCCACCGCATCAAAATCGTACGTGCCGCCTGCTCCCGCTCTCAGTATCATTTCACTTGTCAGTCATGTAATTATTTTTGTGTAGCTTATCTGTGTAATTGAATTGCTAAATCCGCTGAGACCATCTGTGTTTACTGTGCTCATTTCAGAAAGTGTTACAGTATTCCTACTGATGATGTGTGGCTCCCCCTTCTGTTATTATCTGCATTTTGGTCTGCTGTGCCACCGCGGCAGATTAATTTATGATTTAAAACAGAATCGGTTACCATCGTATAAAATCAAAACATGTAACGCTTGGCTGCGTTTGTAAATAACAATGCAAAAATAGGAGGATTTAATGAAGTCAGATATTTCTGTGCTAAACTTTTTTGTGTGTGTGCTGAGAGAATTACAATGAGCAGCCAGCTTGTGAAAATTACTATGATCTGATTGAGTAAAAGAAGAGTTTATTCGCTTTATTCACATACGTTTCTGTTACTCACTGTCTTGTTTTGTTACAGGCCTTCAATGAGATCGACATGGAGGCCCACCTGGAGTGCGCTTATGACCACATTGAGATTTACGACGGCCGAGATGGAAAAGCACCAACTCTGGGTCGCTTCTGTGGCACCAAGAAACCTCCACCCATCACATCCAGCGGCAACAAGTTGTTCATTCGTTTCTTCTCTGATAATTCTGTGCAGAAGAAAGGCTTCGAGGCTTCCCATACTGCAGGTAAAAAGACATATTTATAGTGCTCAGTTTTTCCTCCAGCTACATATAAAGCACAATAGGATGAGGGTTTTTTGGGGGCATCCCGGTAATTTCAGGTCAATTGCTCACATGTTGAGCTATAATTTAGGTCACAGGTTACCACCCTGTCTGAGAATGATTGTGACTCATATTTAACTGCTTAGCGAGTCGAAAAATCCTTTGTATCTGGATGACTGTAGACGAACAGCTACAACAGCTGGTCTCGTTTGCTACCAACCCTGACCCAAAACAACCCAACTCAACTTTTCTGTCCAGAGTGCGGAGGTCGTCTGAAGGCTGAAGTCAAAACCAAGGACTTGTTCTCCCACGCCCAGTTTGGAGACAATAACTACCCCGGAGCCTCTGACTGTCAGTGGGTGATTTCGGCGGAGAAAGGCTACGGAGTAGAGCTCATCTTCCAGACCTTTGAGATTGAGGAGGAGACGGACTGCGGCTATGACTACATGGAGCTCTTCGATGGAGCTGACACCAAGTCTCCACGGCTGGGACGTTACTGTGGCTCAGGGGTAAGAACGATTTCTTTGAGAAAACGAGTCGGCAGGTCACGGCACTTTGTTCCGTTTTTTACTGCAGGAGTGTACAGACTGTTGTTGTGGAATTAGTGCTGCTGTAACCCATCCAGGCAGTGTGCAATAGGGTAATTCTGTAAACCGCCCTGGGGCTTTTGATTCCAGTCCATACTCTGGCTTAATCGCTTTGTTAAAGTTGACGTGTTCCTCTGAGTTTGGGAGTGTGCTGTGGAGGTGGTTGTAGGTCAACACCAGCGGTCACTCCCTGGGTGTCGATACGCTATCAGAGTCTCTGGCATTGGGGCTGTAACTTGGAAATAATCAGGCAGTGCTGAGGCTGCAGCTGGAGTCTGGAACAATGAGGCCAGCAGGGAATAGAAACACAAGTTTGCTCAGGTCAGAGAACAGCTTGATTTCATTTACACACTTCAGTAATAAGCTCTGTCCTCTCACTCACGCCTGTTCTTATGAATTATTCGCCGGAGGGGACATAACACCCTCTGTGCTCCGGGGAGCGGCTCCTCAATCAAGTTTCCTTTTATAAAACAGGTTGAAATAAACTGACACAATTCAATCCAAAGTAGGGTGAAAACTCATTATAGTGTGGGGAGGCTTACTTTTAGCCCAAGGGCTTTTCTCAGTTAAACAGTAGACTGTTTCTGGGTCTACAATAAAATTGGTGGGCCACTCTCTTCTGGTGTTTCAAATCCTTCTTCCAATAAACCAAGACTTACAGGCCATTGAAGATAGATTATTCATGTTGTGAATGGCAGCTTTAATCAGCGGTCTTATGTTTTTACAATTGGTTGCACAACCCTTGACTGCTTTGACGTTGCGGCGCTCGCCTGACTGAGCACCTTAAGCCAACTAATTATTTCTCAAGATGATGTTATGAATTAATATTTATGTGATTCTGCCACGATTCTGATAAAGACGTCGGGTCAAGTGTAGAATGTCTTCGTGCTCACATAATGCAGTTTACGCCCCTTTAGTTTTACTGGAAACTATTTGGCTGACTTTCCACGAAAAGCATATGAAGTGCCGTGCATTATGTGGCTTTGTTCAAGGAAACAATGAGCTCTCTGCAGTGGTGCACCTGGCACTAATCATCCCAGTGTTTTTTGTTCTCACTTCAGTATCAGCCAGAGCCTGAATCAGAATAAAGCTGCAAAGGGCCAGTCCTGGACCCTGACCCCAACACGGCTTCTGGCTGTTACAGAACTTAGCAGTCAGAAACCAGTCGTCGTGGTCACTGATTTTACTTCAGTTTCAGCATGTGAGAAGTCTTAAGTTTTAGCTGAAGTGCAGTCAAAGAAGCAGAAAGCCCCAACCACAAATGAATCTGTTGTTCTGTCCCTCCCGACAGCCTCCAGAGGAGATCTACTCGGCCGGTGACTCCATTGTGATCAAGTTCCGCTCTGACGATACAATCAACAAAAAAGGATTTCATGTCCGCTACACCAGCACCAAGTTCCAGGACACACTGCACTCACGCAAGTGACCAGCGGGGGCCGGAAGGGGCCGTGCAGGGCAAAGGGGCAAACGGAGGGGCCCCCAGGGGAGGCGCCAGCCTGAAGCTCGGAAACCTTCGGCCACCAAGATGAATCAGACACGACAGAACAGCCGCAAGACCACCAACCGCACCTCAGCTCCTAGGGGCTCTAGCTCCCCCCACAGACTGTGAGGAGTAAAGCCATTCTGCAGTACACCTTGTTTTTACCTTTTTATGGTTAGGATTGGGGCGGGGAGGGTGGTTGTCCGCTTTAGGCGGACACATGGGGGAAAATTTATTGACCCAGTCCCCTCCAGATATTTTTTTGATTGTTTCTTCTTCTTAATTTTTTTTTAAACACGCCTCTTAATGAGAGGCACAAAGGATAACAGTGGATTCTCAGGACCTGTAGGAAGGCAGGCATCAGCTGGACAGATCCCTGCTTTTGTCGGGCCAGCCCACCACATCGAGGGGGAGGAGAGGAAGAGGAGGAGGAGTATGGGAACGTCTCCTGCACTCCTCGATAATTGCTCTCCTCTCCTCACACTCTCATCCCTTTGGTTCAAGGATTCCTATCCGTAAGAGGATTAAAAGGACTTGACTTGAGATTTTGATACTGTCTGTCAGTCAATTGCATGTAATTACAAGGAAAGAAGGAAAACTGTACAGTGACAACACCAGCATTTGTAATTGGCATTGTCCTGGCAACCAGTGGCAAGATTCTCGTTGTTACCATTAACAAGGAAATTAAGGAAGCAGTTATCTTATTAAAGGACAAATAAATGAAATGTGGTCCATGTCTTCTGGTTGGTAATTGCTTGCCTGATGACTGGCTATTACTGTACCTCCATGTATAAAGTAATGTGTTTGATCTTTCAAAGGGAACATGTGCTTTTCTCAGCTCGAACCAGTTAGCACTTTACGGTGAATTGTTCCAAAATCATGAGCTTATGAATTTTTGTGAAATGCAATGCCAGTTCACTTATTTTTAAATGCATTTTATCTCTCTTATTCTTCTGTTGTTTTTTTTTTTTCTTTTTTTTGGATTTATTTTTTTGTTTTTTTTTTAATTGCTCCATTTAGTTCCTCAGGCATACTTGAACATTGTGTGTGCCCTGTAACATGGGGTAATAAAGATATGACTTGTTTCAGTGTTGATTTACAGTTCTGATGTAAAATAATTTCTCTCCAGAGAAAATGCCTTTTCTTGGTACAATGAAGTATTTCTCAAGAACCAAATGAGCCTGGGTATTTATTGTTATAGTGAATACATATATAATGTAAAGGTGGAAAAGGTACTGTTGAAACTAGCCCTATAATTGCCTTCTAATGTATAGCCACTGGTCTATGTTGAATATACTTTGTTGCTCACTCATTCCCGCTCTCCATTTATTTGTCATTCAACACCATGTTGTGTGAACTTTCTGCAGCCTGACACATCTGTTTGGACCTTTATTCGCACTACTAATTCGGACCTGCAAACCTCTTTGTGCCATTGTAGCTAAACCACGCTGAGGGCAATCCAGGACAGGAGTTATAGAAATGAGGAATTCAATCGTAGCCCTGTTCCATGTCTAAAATACATTTCCGATGAGATTTCTGACCCCTGCAGCAAACACAGAAAAACAAAGTCAGATATAAATATCTCTTTTCATTTTATCTGTGCCTTGCTATTTTTAGATGGAGCTTGTCATTTCAGACTACAGCAGGAAATCATTTCTTTTTCCATTCTGCTAAATAGTCATTCATTTGCATATAACCTCACTCGCTCTCTGTGATTATTTCATTGCTACTCTTGTGCTTTTTCACAAACAACAGGAGGAGCAGAGCAATGCTGCTGCAGGAAAAAAAACTGGCTGAAATTGGGGCCTTCACTCTGCATAACCTAACAAAAAGTACATGCTGCTGTAACAAGACTACACTTTGGGTAAACATGCTTTAAAAGAATCAAGCCAGATTTCACATTCATGAATAAATGATGAAGATTCCTGAAAGGTGCAGGTATATTAGCGTTTTACATAAATGTACGTTGTTGTTTTCTTCATGACATTCTTAGCTGCACATACTTATTTACCTCCACACAACCAGAGCTCCTGGTAAAATCACCTCAATGCCTCTGACAGTAGAAATTTAGAAGAAAACGTAGTGTTTTCTCTTTCTGCTGCAACATAATGCATTCTGTGCCTCAGTAAAAGACTCCAAACAAAAGCCCAACAAGGTTTTTTTTTCTGATTTCTGTCACATTTGTTCACTTTCTAAGTCTCTCTCCATCATACTGAACAGAAATGCCACTTTATGCAGAACGACTTCCCTTTGTTTAACAACCGACATAAAACATGGATGCGCTGCAATTCAGCATTAAATCCAAGCCGCTTCATATGAATAATTAACAGCCACCCAGAGATGTGACGCCGTCTACTGTAGCTCTCCCAGTAATTATGTGACTGTAAGGAAACAGTGACAGGTCTTCATCCCGCTCCGCTGCTCTGTTACATAACAATGCAGGAGGAAACAGTGCTGAGCTTCCACAAAAGAAAAGACCCAAGGCTTTCTGCACCTGCTTTATTTGACAGTCACAAGTAACACACATACGCACACAAAACAGAAATTTACTGCTTTTGCCGCAATTGAGTCCGTCCCTCTCCCTAACCATTATTGTGTTATGTGGTTTGACAAATGGCCCTCACCTTCACTGCGGGGCAGACCAGAGCCACCATTGATGGGTGTTTGAGTGGTGCTCTAAATTGTGTGAGAGCAGAGGAGGAAGCCGAGTGGGTTACAGCGAGAGCCTGTGAGTGTGGTGGAGGGCATGTGGAGGGTACACCTGAGGAGCTGACAAGAGGTCTTTTTCAATTGGTGCTGATGACAAAAATAGAGACCTTGAAGCAGTTAAAAGATCTGAGATACAACCATGTGAAGTCAGGAAAAAAAGAGGATGGTAATTTGTGCTAAATAGTGGCACACACAACTCTTATAAACCTGTGTGTGTGCCGGCAGCATCCGCAGTTCAGAGTGTGTCTAAGCAGCATACTGGCACGTTTACGTAACACCTTACATTTAACAAAAACAGTATAAATTTGGTTTGTACAACTTTTAATCCAGCCACAGCAGGACATCATAACCTGTGACACAAATGTGGCTGAAAAAAAATCACATTCAGTGCACAATTAAGTAAACACAAAAAAATTAAACAATATGATTCACAAAATGGCCATGAATCATGTAAACCAGTAACACTAATCTTCACGGACGTCAGAGTGCTGCGCCCTGTCAGCGTGTGAACAACAGCAGTTCGCTGTAGAGTCGACAGCTCTTCACAATTCAATAAGTTACACAGATGAAAACTGTGACTCAGCCAGTGTTTCCCAACGATTACTCAATCATCTGGGGCCGAAGGCGAAGAAAGAGCAAAAAAAAACAAAAAAAAAACTCAACTGAATCATCAAGTCAACCCAGAAAGGTCAGCCCACTACTGTGAGTCACGTAGTCGGTTACATTGTGTTATAGAAGAGATACCCAGAGGGTGAGGACTTTGTGCCCCCAATCTTTACAATCCACTGATCAATACAAGTGAAAAGAATGCATTCTGTGATGACAGTGTCTAATTACTGAGATGATTCTGACATCGTTGTGCTGTAAAGTACAAGATCATTTACTGATCTGACATTCCTTCCATATATGGAGGAAAATACAGTTCTCATAATTTGCATACAGTAAAACTGTGTGACATCAGTGTGAGTAGATGGACAGTAGCGTTTATGTGCTGATCGACTCCCAGGCCAACGCACCCAGCTGTCCTCCCACCCAGCACAGAGCTGCTCCCAACGCTGCAGCTGCCGCCACAGCCAGGCTGGCCTTTAGCACAGCGCCGGGGTGTCTGCTGAAGCGAGCAGGGGCCATGCAGGCCAACATGGCCACAGTCACGGTCAGGGTGAACAAAATGGAGACGGCTGTGTTAATGGCCACGATCTGGCCGAACTTGGCGAAAGGCACAATGACACAGAAGAAGAGAGGGACTGTGGAGATCACCGTGGTGACGGCGCTGGACACTATGGCAACGCCCACATGGTTGACTGCCTCCAGAGTCCTTCTCTGCCTCTCGGCCGGAGGCTCCTGCAAACAAAACAAAGATTAATGGGACGATTTAAAAAAAACATGTAAGCGGACCACCAACATCCGCACTCTGAATGTCACCACTCATGAGACTTCAGGGCATTTCTCGCCTTTTTAATCTAAAACTCTAAATAATTAGTTTATTTTGGCATGTGTGTAAACAGAAAACACCTCATGGAAGTTTTCCAATTAGACTGAATTGTTGCTGTGAGACAAATCTACACTCCCATACCGAGTTATGATCAGGCGTAGAGGGAACAGTCTCCCCAGCCAGCAGGTATCCCTCCACGAGGTGCAGACAGTAATCCACCGAAGATCCAACGAGTATAGACAGAGAAATCGCCTCCACTGCTCCCATCTCCCATCCCAGCCAGTACATGAGCGCCACAACCAGACAGATCACGCCTGTCGAAAGCCCAAAACTCATTATCCAAATTCAGGCCTGAACACTCAGCTTTTAAGATGCATTTTTGAGTGTGTACACACATCACGTCCAAACCTGAAGATGCAACTTTACCTAGAATGGTTATGAGAACTGGCAGCAGCAGCAGAGGATGTGCAGTAAAGACTGAAACAGCTGCCACACAGATGGCCAGGGACAGCAGCAGACTCCAGAGGGCACTCTCCACACCTACAAACAGACCAGAGAGTCGTATTTTATCAGATTTATTCATGCTGCTCCTCAAATTGCAGACAAGAACAACTTGCATCTCTTTGACCTCTCACTTGCCTATGATTTCCATGAAAATCTGCTTCCAGTGCTCGCACGTCTGGAAACCTCGTTGCAGAGCAGAAGACTGCGGGAGGCTGGCAAGTTGCTCCTGGATGAAGTTCTCCCACTGAAGGAAGTCAGAATAGGTCTGAAAAGAGGATTTCCCCTTGTATGTGGTCTTTGGGAGAGGAGAGGCAGAGCATTAGGGACAGCGCCGACTCTGAAAGGAACAGATGTTTGATGCAGGGAAGATGAAAAGCTGAAAGATGAAGGGACTTACAGATTCAAAGGCCATGGACAGCCAGCGGACCTTTCCTCCATGCATCCCCACTGCTCCGTGGGAGAGCTGCCCCGGGAGCAGGTTGGGTTCAGGGAGAGAGTGACACTCAGGATGAAGCAGAGGCAGAATAGAGGACAGCTTGTTGCCTGAAGGGAACAAAAGACAAACAAAAACCTTTTAAAGCTTCCTCTATGTATTTTTTTCTCAGGCTTTTATTTGTTAATTGGCCTTCTTTGTCTTCATACATTTGATTTGTATGTTGTTGTGTCTTTCAACCAGTGGCCAAGCATTTTATATTACTTTTTTGTGCCATACAAAGAAAGGCTTCAGAGCTGCTGCTACAGAAAATAGAAATTACAGACAAATATAATTTCCAAAAACCCCAAACTGAAGTCTTTAGATGTGAAGTTTTGTACACCCAACAGCCCCAAAGCCTAAAATATTCATCTGACTATTATAAAAGAATAAAATTTGCAGATATTCACATTTGAGTTACCACTTTTGCATAAAAATGACTTAAAGCAACTTATCAGTTCCTAAATCGGTGCTAATGTGTGCGTGTTACCTGAAGGCAAGCACTGAGCCCCTCCTGGCTTCACAAGCTGCGTGTTTGCACTAACAGCTTTGCAGATTTTGCAAAGATGTCCCATCTCCTGGAAAATGTCAAAGTCTGGATCCAAAATAATGCTGCCCTTTGGAGAAAATTAAACAACATGTCAGCTTTTCACTCCACGTTGTTCATGCTGTTTAAGTTCACACGTGACACGGGTGTGACCCTCACCATATCTCCAATAACATGGTTGTCCTTGTGTTCAGTTCGGTTCACTCCCAGGATCCCAAACACGACGAAAACCATGGCCCCGGTGTCGACCAGAGGACGCACCGCTGGGTGACCACACACACCGCCACTGCATGGGTTGAAGCCAAACGTTTTGGATGGTTTGGCTTTGGCAGCAGATGAGGGACCTTTTGAAAATAGAACCAGAGAAAAATCTCTCAAAGCCGTTTATTTATGCAGTGTAAAAATATCCGCACAAGTGGAGTCCTGTGGAAAAATCCTCCAGTGGGTTGAGACAGTGCCACTTTAATACGCTATATTTGAAGAAACTGTCATATCACTGCATTCTCTCTATTTTTAGGGCTCAGTGTGAGATCAGATGACATAAAAAAGACATTTCAGCAGTGTGGCACGCACAGTGTGTTAACAGTTTTCCTGATGGGATAACAAACTGTCTTTATGTTAATGATGCTTTCTAATGCTGTGGCACTTGCTCGCTCACCGCTGGGAAAAGGAGTATAAAAGCTTCCCTGTGAAGGTCCATCAGGCCCAGAACTGATGCCACAGCCGGGTGGGTTGACACATACTCGGCTGGGATGAGGTCTCAGACGACGTTGGGCAAAGTACAGCTTCCTAAAGGGAGAGAGCAGAGCTGAAATGACTGATTCCCTACTAAAAGAACATGGCAATCTATCTCACTTGTGCTCTAATGTTACTGCCTTCATGCTTTCACCTGCTCTGCTGCTGTGGAGATGCGGCTACATAGAAGGAAAACTCTGGCGTCCAGCCATGATGAGGATCACATGAGCTGGATGTGATCATCCAGCTGGGGTTTGGGTGGTACACATGGGAAACACACACTGTCATTCTGGTGGTGTAATTGCTGCAGGGCTGATTAAAAGCCTATTCAGATAAAACAAGATTAGTTATAAGCCGCTTTTGGTGGCAGATATCACAATTGGCTGACGTGGCACTACAACTAATTATAAAAAAAGAAAAAAAAAGACAAAATCAAATTGACTTTTTCTGTTATCAAACCTGAAATGACGAGACTTCTTCGTGCTCCGTGCTGCACATTTTCCATGGAGACGGGATGCTGGTGTTAAGGGAGAAGCGATAAACAGTCGCGGAGGCTGCGAGGTCCAACTTTGATATGTAAATAGTCAGCAGAGACCCTGAAACAGTGCAAAAAGGCAATCTTTCAAAGTCTGGAAACAGGCTTCAAATGAGGAGGGAGAGGGGTTTTACTTGTTTAATGTTTACCTGTTTGGTTGGTGCTTGATTTTGCCTTTACTGAGCTCTGAGGAGCAGTCGAGGTTGTCGTGCTCGGGCTCTGCTGATGTGTGGAAAACCTAAACGCTGATGAGGATGTGTGGGTGTTCAATGGGTGGGGTTTTTCCATAAACACACCTGCAGGATACAACATGCATTTTAGATATTCATTCTGGATTTTTTATCATGGACTGAGCGTGTTTTCTTCACTGCTGACGTCTCACCTGAGCACATGGGGCAGGAAATGCCTTGGCCGCTGAGGTTGCTCCTCAGAGCCAGCAGAGTCTGGAGGTTTGTGTCTTGGCGGAACAGAAGGGGGGCGTGAGTGGCCGGCCTCAGGAGACAGCAGCAGCCAGCAGATAAGAGCAGAACCAGGAGAAAGACACCTGGGCCGGCAGGAAGACAATAATAAACAAAGGCAGAGAGGAGGGACTGATGGAGTAGATAGAGCAGCTGAAGGACAGATCAGTGGCAAGGATCAGTTACAGTCACTCCTGAAGAGTGTGGATGAATACTTCATGAGAGGCGCTTGCTCTACCTCTGACAGGCCGAATCCCCTCAGGACAAACAGAGATTACAGTATTTCTTCAATAGTTCTTATTAAAGCTTGAGGTTACTCTCATGACTAAATCATACATCAGGAGTTCTGCACACAATATCTGAAGAAGACCAAATTACAGAATTTCACCCTGATCATCTCAAGTTTGTCCACTATAAATTGATCTTGTCCATGTCAGAATCACAGTGACTTCTCAGAGTTTATATTAAATCTCACCTAAAACGGCTTTTCGGTGTTCCACAGCTGGCTCTGCCATTAAGTGCTTCAGGGCCCACTGGAGATTTGTGCTCACCACACCCACATGCTGCTGCCCTGGAGGGGATAAAGGTGTCTCCACTGACAGGGACAGAATGGCTGCATCACTGTCTGTGTCACAGGAGCCTGGATGAGACAAAGGAAAGGGCCTTAGTGGCGCCTAGACAGCCGCGTTTTACAGCCTGCGCTCATCCCCCTTTTCCAATTCTCCCCCCCGTCACCTATTCAATGCATGGAGATAATAATCTCACCTGGCTCCATCTCCACTGACAGAAGTGCCACATCATCATCCTCATCTGACAAAGGGCTGTGGCTCGCTGACAGGCTCGGAAACAACTTCCAGCTTCAAAGAGACAAGAGTTTAGGGAGAGAGACAGCTGAAGGGATTACATCTCACCCGTGGTGTCGCACTGCATGCACAAGTAACATCTCACACAAAAGTAAGGAAGTATTGGCTCACCAGTTCAACCAGGCATGTTCACGAGGCTCCACACACTGAGTCCAAATGCACAGCGCCGCTGGCATCAGGACAGACACCCAAAGCCAGCAGCAGCTGACAATGAGGGCCATGAATAGGCCGAAGTCATGCACGGCTGGGATCTGAGTGTCAGTTAAGCAAAGCACAGTGTAAAGGACCTTGAAACATTCAATTTGTGCTTATCGCATGAAAACTGCTGTATGCTGAGACAGGCACTTCTATTCAACTACAGCAGAGGAGTCATTTATGCTTCCTGTACAGATTCTATTAACTGCTTGGTTTTTCTTGCATGATTACCTGAGAGAAGGTGTTAGCAGCATAGGCTGCTGCAGTGGTGAAGGAAGTCAGGAATGTTGCTCGGCCAGCTGTTTTAATTGTGTAGATCATCCGCTGCCTCGGCTGATGCATATGAGAAGCCTGTCTGAAGGTGCTGATGAACACAAAGACATCGTCCACCCCTGAGAGAAAAAGAGAAGAAAAAAGAACAGTCTTAACACAAGTCAGAGTAAATGAACTGTAAAAATGGGTATTTCTTTCAACCTTTAAAGAAATAGTTAAGAGCTGAATAAAAATTGACACCATTCCCACATCTGTGCTTCAAATTATCTAAAGTCAGCAGCCAGATAACTTGGCTTAGCATTAAGCGGGAAATGGCTGCAAGCAGGTAGTCACACTTTGTCAGAAACAGAACTAAACACCAGCCATGTTTCAGCACCTTTGAAGTTCACTAATTAACACAATTCATCTTGGATCTGTGTGAAAATCTAACATAAAACAGCATGTCAGCTGGTGGTTTTATGCAGGATTGTTCAGTGGTGGAAAATTACCAAGTACATTTACTGACACACTGTACTACAACTTTGAGGGACTTGTACTGAATATGGATATGAAAATGAATATTTTATGCCATAAATAATATAACAAGCTTTTGAATTACAACATGTTGCTAAAGGTTAAATCAGTGGTATCCAACTCTTTTGACTTCCAGGATTCCTTCTCACACTGGACCTTTATTGTTAAAATCTTTGCATTTTCATGGTATTCCTGACGATTTGAATACAACTGGTTTTTTAAAAAAATGTGAACTGCTTCATAAAATAGTGTTGTTGTTGTTTTTTTAAACACATGGTTTAATTTCAATAAATATTTAAATGATCCAAGTTCTAATAAAAAAACAAAGGTTAGAGAAAAAGTAATAAAAATGAAAACCAACAATTTTTCCCCTAATTTGCTTTTCCATCAATCATCTGAAAAACTAGTAGTTCAAACCAGCTCCACCTGCAGCAGCTGCAACAGTAACATGCTGTTTATATACTGATGCTTGAGAATTACTGCATTTTACTACTTGGACTTTTATTTCTAATGGAGTATTTTTACATCGCTGTATTGGTGCTCTTACTGAAGTGAAGGATCTGAATGCCTCTTCCACCACTGAGATTATGTGTCGGACTATTTCATGGTCAGGTGCTGTAACCTTCCTGGAATCTACTAGCGGTAGTAAAATCCCCCATTAAACCTCAAGGTGATGATTTTACATTTTATTTCTGTACGGATTAAACAACCAAGATGTCACATGTTAATTAATTTGCTTTAGAGCTGCTGGTAGGATGTTTTTTAAAAAAACAAAAAAAAAACACATTGACCAAGCCACACTTGCTGTTTTTAGCCCACCAGTTGTTATCTTTAGCTTCAGATCTATTGCACAGACCTGAGAGTGGCATCAATCTTCTCAACTAAATCTCTGTAAGAAAAGTGTGTTTTCTAAAATGTCAAACTATGCCTTTCATAATGAAAGAAAATTGCTAATTGCCTTTTCCTTACCAATACCAATAATAACAAAGGCAGCAACTCCATTGAGAATGCCCAGGTACCTCACACCAAAGACAACGTGGTATAAGAAAAGAGCCATTAAACAGCTCAGGCCAATGCTGGCGAGTCCGAAGAAAGTCAGAAAGACTGCAAAAGGAGAGGAACAAGGAGCAGGTAAAGCTTCATGTGCTTCTAAACTCACTGTGACAGTTCGAAAATGAAGCTGTGAACACACAAGTGAAATAAGGAACAGGTCATACTGTACCAGAGAAGGAGGTGAGCACATAGACAAGCAAGGTGATGCAGGCTCCACTGATGACAGCCAGCATCATGTCATTGTGGAAGGTGTGTCTCACCTCATCGTCAAACAGCTCTGTTCCCCCATACAGCACCTTCACTTGACTGGAAACAAGGGCAGCAGATTCAAAATAGCACCACTTTTCAACTGTTTACAACACTGTGTGTCTGTTGTGACTATAACTCAATAAAACAAACAGCAGAGGAAGGATGTTATACTGGAATAAATGGCCAATTCTGTGTCATTTCTTCCTAACCTGGTAGACTGCTTGGCCAGAATGTCTCCATACTGAACCACAAAGTTTTTGAAGCGAGTTCTCTGCTCGTCTGCTCGATCCTGCAGGGAGTAGTAGGACGGCAGAGGAGCGCCGAAGTGGATCTCACTGCGTAAGAGAGACGAGGAGAGATGCTCGGGGGACAGGCTCTCATCCACGTACCAGTAGAATTGTGGATGGGTGATGGCCAGACTCAGAGAACCTGCGAGGCAAATCAACACAGTTAGGTTAGGCTGTCACATTAAGTCACCTGTGTTTGAACTGGATGTCTCCCAAGCTCCCTCACTTTGGACCTACCCTGAATATCAGCCAGGTCTGGGCCCATGCCATCATAATATATCTTCCCTCCTCTCTCGCTGGGGTAGAGGTAAGACAGGAGTGAGCTGGGCGGGGAGCAGTAGGACGGCCCCAGTGGCAGATCCCTCAATACCTCCAGAGGCTTCCAGCAGAACTGATGAAACTGTGGGTGCTGCATGAGCAGACGCTCCACGTGGTGAATCGTCTGCAGACGTTCTGGGGTGAAGATGTTGCGCTCGCCGGGCCCTTGAGCCACGAACACCAGCTCAATCCTCCACAGGGCCTGGCTCTGCAGGTAGTAATTAGGAGCAAACCTGCGCCTCCTAATGAGTGAAGAACTTCTATCCCCTAATCTCTCCTCTTCTTCCTCTGTTGTGGGATTTGAGCTCTTGTGCTTCCCCGTTTCCTCCTGATCCACATCAAGCATTGTCCTTTTATCTCTGCTCACTGCAGCTCCTCTCTTCTGATCATCTCCTGCTCTTAAAGAGTCATTTTGATGAGCAGAGGACCTCATGCCCTCATTATCTGTCCTGTTGAACGCTCCCCGTCTTCCCAGCTTCTCAAGCAGAAGCTCCCTCAGTGCCTCAGACTCGATGTTATCTAAGTCTCGCCTACGTCTGTCCCAGGACCCCAGCTGAGTCTTTACAGCGATGGTGAGGGCGTCAAAGCGCTCAGCAGAGAAGTGACTGTGAACCTCAAAGGCACTGTAGGAGAGGTCTATGTCCAGAGGAGGGCAGTAGAGCAGCATGTAGGCAAACAGGGCACATGGCAGCAGGACAGCTACCCCTAAAATCCCTCCACTGGCCCAGGGCTGTGTGTAAGCCCACCCCACTGCCCTCCACAGTCCACAAACCCCAGCATCCCCAGAGGAGCAGCTCTGTCCTGTTGTGTGTACCGCTCCATCATCCTCTTCCTCCTGCTCTTCCTCCTCCTCCTCCTCGCCCCCCCAGCTGGTCTGAAACAGCAGCGGCTCATCATCCACATCCATGCCGGAACCTGTCAGGGACACATAACACCACTCGATCATCACTCACTTAAAGCTGCGCCTTTTGGCTCCTCGGGCAGGTGAACACGAGCACAAAATAGATGTTTGAACTACCAGCAGTTGACAGAGGCATCATGCAAGATGAAGGACAAGGTAACTTCCAAAGTTTTACTCGGCAAGGGCATGAGAGAATTAAGTCTGTCCTTAAGCAGCTGTCGACAAAGGCCTCCCATTGGCAGCTCATGAGGAGAAAATTGAGGGAGGAGGACCTTTTTTTTTTACCCTCAAGGGCTTACAAGAGAAAATGGTTGGCTGAGTCCTGCTTTAAGATGCTGATCACAAGAGCTTGGGGGTGAGACGGGCTAAAAGCTGCGATTTAATTCTTCTCTCTGTCATTGTGTGTAAGCCATTATCACCTGAAGAGAGTCTACTGGTGGCTGTCTACATATCAGCAGTCGATGTAGCAGTGTCCGCTCTGCACCAAATTAAATCATCTCGCCTGTCTAATTACTGACAAGAAGAGTGAGTGGGGTATTAGACAGAGTTGCAGAATAAGAGAGGGTTTATCTCCCGTGATGGGCAGCCTTTGACTAATAGTGTCAATAGGTGCCACTTTTTTCCACTCTTCTACACACAAGATACTGCAGACAGTTTGCATTCAAGTGGCAGTGGGCCCGCTAACTGCAGCAATTTATCTATTCTCTTTAGAACAGTGCTTTAAGGTCAGCCAGGTAAGACACTGAATCTTGATTATGTGAAAAAGATAGCTGCGCTCAGCTCGGCGGCTGAAGTGAAAATCCATCATAAAGAGAATTTACAAATTATATTGTTTGATCAATATTTGTAAAAATGATTAAGATTACTTCAGTTCAGAGAAGAAAGACTCTTGAGAGACAAACCCTGAGGCAAAAAAAAAAGAACTGCGCTCTTGTTGATTTATAGACTCATACACCTGAATAGACTTTATTTCATGGCAGTGTTTAAGCAGAAATTGTATTCATTTCTGCAGCAGAAAATTACCCGGTGTGGTCACTGCGCGACAAGTCAGACCCCAGTTCACTGATAATGGAGCAGCTCATGGATGTGTTTAATGGGCACATCATTAAAAGCCTTTGCTCTACAGTTTCTCACTTTCTGAGAGAAATAGCTTTTCATGTTCTCAAATGTCCACAGGACTTAGACGCGCTAATGCGGTTTCATGCTGGATTTTTCCTTTTCTAAAAGAGATAATAAAGCATGTGGAGTTGAAAGCCAACAGCTCCATGTTGGATCTCATGCTCTCGGTAATTTGAGGGTATTTTTTTTTTTTTATCTTGACAACACTTGGTTTTATTAATTATAATGTCATCCTAGTGCAGACAAGAACACCAGTGCACCTTTAAATGGGAGAGCAGCAGGCTAGCATCAGCCCACGCAGTGTGAACGTGAACTTCCTGCATCTTTAGAGGACACATTCATTAATGATGTTGGGCAGTTTGCTTTGAAAATGTGAAAGCAGGAAGCAAAATGTCTAATTTCAACTAAATCAACCAATTATTTTTTAGTTGCTTAGGGATTACAGCGCAGCATATTTATACAATAACAAGGACCATAATTTGTTACAATTTGCTGGCTGTGATTTACAGCCAGCATTACTGGTCATCAGCAACCAACAGGGGCTATTATTCCAAAATGAGCACTATTATGTTGTTTGCTGTAATGCTACAATGCGAGTCCCTTTTCCTCTTCAAACGTGTCCCAGTCAGTGACAGAAATGACCAATTATGTGACCACTCTTGTAAAATTGTGCGAGATATAATTCTGCATTCACGGCAAATGAAATTGAATACAGCTGCTAATTTTGGTAATTAGATTTTTGTAATCCTGTTACATCTCATCTCTGCCTCTCCAGCTTGTTTTGATGATGGTGCGCTCTCATCAACACGAGACGGAGAGGAGGCATGCAGACAAGTGCAGCAATATGATGAGAGAAGTGGAAGGGAAAGCAGGGAGGAGTGAAAAGCCTCGGGAATGACTGAAAACACACACACACACACACCACAGCCATCACCCATCAAACACCCACCAGCACCTCAAACATCTGGGTAAAAACATAGTGCTTTTTTTTTTTTGCTGTTTAATATTCATGGGAGAAAAAAAAAATGAAATGAGAGAACTATCAGTAAATCTCCACAGCTCTTATATCTGCGCCCGTCTCAACATCAAAATAGGCTGATTAGTTGTGGAGATGTCAAAGTCTGTCAATTCGAGGAACTCATTAGCGACTGACTGGCAGACACAGTGCTTATTAGACTTTAAGGCAGGATTTTCTCTTTGCTTTAAGCTAACCCTCTTCTGTCTCCGTATATATGTCTTGCAACAGACAGCATGTAGGTACAGTGGAGGACAGATAACTACAGTGATGCACGGCCTCAGGGACGCATGCTTTTCTCTCTTCTTGATGAGTCTGACGCTTTTTTTTTTTTGCATCCGAGAACATTGCACCTCATGTACAGTAATTATGAGCGGTGTACAGCTGCAAAGCACTGCGAGCAGTGCAGAGTCTGCTATAACTAATGTGTTTACAAGCTGCCAGAATTATTCAACATAGCTATTTTTCTGCAAAGATTAGAAGAACACAGTCGATTTAAACCTTGTGCAGGTGTGGATTAGAAATAGAGTGTAATTTGGCATCTTGTGTTCTGTATTTATTGGAATAAAAGCTGCCTCCCATATGGCTCTGTTATATTAAAGCTGTTGTTCTTAATGGCAAGGTGGTGTTTTGTTTTTTGCCCATAATGCACTTTTAGACTCAAAAATGTGACAGATTAATGCACCCGGAGGCCTGAAAATGAATCTCTATATGCAGGTGTTGGGGTATGAAATCTTGCATTAATCGCTTGGAAAATGAACCTGCCCCTGTAATATGTATGGTGTGTGACTCTGTTTAAAATACCGTTCCCGACTCCGTTGGGAACTTTCTCTGTAGCTTGTTTTTATTAATTTTTTTTTTTTTTTGGAACTTTCTCTGTAGCTTGTTTTTATTAATTTTTTTTTTATTTTTCAAACGAGAGCATCCCAGGTGGTCGTGCTGTACCTGTCTGCTGGTTGGAAGTACAGCAGCTGAATATGATGGAACACACTGAGCAGCACAGAGCTGTATTTTTGTCCGTCTTGTGTGTCATGTTCCAGCAAAAAGGCTGATGAACCATAAACCTCACCTCGCCACATTTCTCCTGTATGTATTTTTCTCCAATAAAAACACAGATAAGCTGAGTGTCAGCGCCGTTACCCTCCTGTGCAGCTCTGGATTGTGTCGAGTGGGTGAGGTGGGAGCTCCGAGCAATCCCAGCATGCTGTGAGCCTGAACCCTTCACATATCATCATTTCTCTCAACGTCTCTCTCACCCCTCGGTCTGCTCTCTATCCCTCGCTCCCTTGCCCTTTTCCTCCCCTCAATCTTGCTGCCTTTTCTCTACGTCTCTATCTTGTCCACAAAGGTGAGAGATTTGTAACCTTCATTACTGACAGCAGCTAAAAATAACCCCCACCCTCCACAGTTTATATCCTCTCCATCTCATCCAATATGGATATCACATGCTGCCTCCTGCCCCACACACATTGAGCCTGGTGTAAACTCAGCCAGCATACCACCTCATTTAAAGGAGCATTGATTTCACCACCAGTGCTCTATGAATATATTCCTTATGCATGAGCGCTTGCAGTATGTTTGTAGCGGACGTGCCTTCCATTCTTTACGCACTGGGAATCTTTGGGTCGAGTCAAACTCTCGAGAACCATTCGCACCTAACAAAGGTGTTCATTTTCTTATTACCGATGAATTCCTGCTCACACTGAAGACGGCGCAAAGCTCTGTGCAAAGTGTGTGAAGCATCCTGGGGATGTAACATGCAATTTCTCTCACTCTCCTGAATAAAATTGAATAAATAAGCCTCATGCTCCACTGAAGGTAGTTTTTTCTTCTTCTTCTTCTAAAACTCACAATGAAGCCAATTTCCTAAAACTTTTATTGATTTATTAAACAATTTGTTGACTTTCTCTTACATCTTTCAGATAAGCGCATAATTGCCTGTCTACAGTAATCAATATTTCATATTTACATTTCATCAATAAGCTGGCCAGAAACAAAAGCATCACTATCAAAGCAAACGCCTGCAACACTGAGGAGAGACTTACCTGAGGATGACGGAACAAGAATCACAGGTGGAGCGATCAGGCCTCCTTGGTCCAACTTGTGCTCTGCAATTTCATCTGCTCCATGCACTGATGTGGGGAAAAAATAACCAGTTACTGCTTTATTGTCATAGTTAATAACTAATCAAGAGAGGCACCAAGGGAACCCTCACAAGAGAATGACACACAAAAATCCACTTTCCTCCCTCACCCTATAGGAATCCTCTAATCTCAGCAGTTCATAATGTGTTGTTTTCCTCTCCTTTATGCTCCCCAGTCCTTTCTCTCCCTCTCTGGTGCTCCCTCCCCTCCTTTCTTACCCGGTTGTCGAGGCGACAGAGTCAGTGAGAGACATTTCTTCCCAGAAGCTCTTCTCTCTCTCTCTCCCATTGCTTTGTTTGCCCTGCTCTGCTGACTGGCTCAATAGTAGAAGAGACACAAGGAGGGAAACGCTGCTCAAAAACCTCCCCAACATCACTGCTGACAGGCTGGGGAGCCTCCGGGGATTTTATACCTTAGTTACAGCATCACTTGGAATGAATCAGTCTTTGTTCGGCTGGTTATAGGTGGCCAAAATGATGCAGTTGTCACGATACTGCAGCCGAGCCCCCTCCCATCGTGTCAGAGTTGGTATGGTCTAGTCTAGTCTCAGTTGGTGGGGAGGTGGGGTGTGTTATAAGAGGGTGATCAGAATAACTGGCTATAGTGGGAAACAAAGTGCAAGCAATTTAAAATAATCACCTGGAATAAGAGTTTATTAGCTTTCTGTTCATTTTCATTTTGGAACACTGTGCTCTCACGCCGGATGTAATGAAGCTGTTTAATTGGGTTCTCTGTTCCAAATGCAGTTTGACTGCTGTGTGTTCAGCACCACTAATATGTATTGGGGATTGTAAATTCAGCATTGACTTGACTTGTCATGTTTGCCTTGCAGTGCCAATAATGCATTCTCCCTGACTGTAGCGCCCCTGCTCACTCTCATCCAACATTAATGACCAGCTCTCTACTCTTACTGCTACGTTCAACTCATCCATCACCTCGCTTCGCAACCTCTGTTCATGTTTAACTTGGATTGCCTTGACATCAAAAGGCAATAAGCTACCGTCTAAATGGGAGCAGATAAGTCTGAAATGAAATTTTATTCTTTCTACAGCAGCTGGTGCAGTGAGGAGTCAAACACGGAGGAAACAGAGGTCTGGAAACCGGTGCTTATATGCCTGCAGTATGTACATGTGTGTGTTTGTGTATGTTGGCGCCCTTCAGGACGCTTTCCTCCATCCTGTTCATGTGACTGTCACACAGCATCTGGCAAAACAGACTTTTTCCATCACTTGAGATCAATAACTTGAGGAAGAGTAAGCCTAATCACATCTATTTCGGTGGCACTGTGGGTGACAAACAAACAGATCTCAGGGAAACTGATCAATTGTTACAGCTGCATTTCATCAATGACACCCAAACAGACTCTTATCTGAACAGTGTCGTTTGTTAGGGTTTAATGAGTCCCTCCACACTCAACAGACTTCATTCAGTAAACATGTACCACAAATATTGGCAGGCAAGAACTCAGAGGCAGTTGACACATGATAATAATATACACTTAAATAATACAAAATATACATTCATTCATATCCCCAACACATGCACACTGAACACACACATGCAACCTTACACATGGTTTTCAGAAAGACAGACTGACTGAAGACAGAAGGAGTCAGAGCTACTGCGCGAGGGTTTCGTTATAGCAGGTCTTCCTGAAAAAGCCTCATTTGTAAGATAAATATTAGATTTTTGGATATAGAGATTCAGTTTGGGAGAAATCTGACTCTCGGAAAGTGGGAACAGCAGATGGGAAAAGATGGATAAACATCAAGCAACATTACATAATGGAATGATGACTTGCACAGAAGCAAATGGCTCTGACTAAATTAAGATGTACTTTTTCAGTTGGGAAAACAAAAAAACTCCATGCAGGAGGTATCCGCATGCATACTGAGTCTCTTATTCCTGGCAGCAGGTTGTCTGTATAGTTGGAGAGGGTCGATAATATGGAAAAAGCTTTAATTTCTGAACTACCAACAGTGGAAACAAGTGAATAGTTGGTGAAAAGAAGCTGCAGAAAATGTCAGTTCTATGTGGATCTAAAATCTAAATTCCTTATCCCTAAAATACCACCTCCTGACATTTAAAAAAAAAAACATTTCAATTATAGTAATCCCCTAATTGCAATGTATAGACACACGACATACTATAGCTGTTAGGAGTCCCCTAAAAAATCTAAACAGAAGGAAATATATGTTGGGAATGTTTGGTCCTCTTGGTAATGACTACACACATGACTGGATCGTTAGTGCAACAGTGAACAGTAGAAATGGGATGATATGTAAATGTGACTCTGGCGAACAAACCTGCTATTGATTAGGACTACGGAGTTGGAAAAACAATCTGCAGTCAACCTGTAATTTCTGAAAATGACTGCGCTGGGTCTTCAGTGTTGCATTGCAGTCAGCATTGATTGAGATGAAATTTTCACTCTATTTCTATCTCTGGCGAGCTCCCCAACAAAGGAGATTGAAGTCGAAACGTCTAATCTAATATACTTTTAGCACCCGCTAAAAGGCCTCAGAGGAAGCCCGGTTTTTGGAAACTATGGAATTGTACAGTGCGAAAAAAAATAAAAAAATAACACCCCCGAGAACAACTTAAATACTCCACACATTATATACATTTCACATTTACAACATAAATCTTATGAGGCAACAAAGACGTTTTCTTTCGCAATAGATTTTGTTCGTGGCTGTGTCTTTCACATTTCAACTTTGCAATAACACTTTCGGCCTGAGTGTTTAATTAATCTTTCTGTCAATGTTCACAGTGAAAAGCAACAGCCCCAGTGTGCTGTTCAGGGGAACAGCTGACGGGAAAAAGTAGATCTAAATGTGCTATGGTCATTGGTCCATGAGAAAACAGTGGTACTGTCGCACATTAACACACAGACACTCACGCACACTTTGTCTGCTGTAAACTCACATACAGTCGTATGAAAAAGTTTGGGCACCCCTGATCATTTTCAAGATTTTCCTTTACAAATCATTGGTTGTTCGGATCAGCAATTTCAGTTAAATATATCATATAGCAGACAAACACAGGGATATTTGAGAAGTGAAATGAAGTTTATAGGATTTATAGAAAGTGTGCAATAATTACTTTAAAAAAAAGAAGCAAGGGCAAAAAATTGGGCAACCCAAAAAAAAAAATAAAACAAAAATTAAGAAAACCCCACTTCGCAAAAAAAAAAACCCCCGAAACACCCTATACAGCCCAAAAAGAGCCTCGAGACTCGGGGAAAAGATATTTGACAACACTCCTCTACAAAAAACATCCACAGCACACACAGGTGAAAGGGTCCCAGAACAGACACACTCCGCTAAAAAACACAACACAGATTCAAAAAAATACACAGCTCGGGACACAGAGAGCCACACCACAACACAGTACGTGTTCCTCTGCATGAATGCCTTAGTAGAATATGAGCAGTGTTTCGGGTCGTTGTCTAGTTGAAGTATCCAGCCCCGGCGCAACTTCAACTTTGTCACTGATTCTTGAACATTGTTCGCAAGAATCTGCTGATACTGACTGGAATCCATGCGACCTTCAACTTTAACAAGATTGCCAGAACCTGCACTGGCCACACAGCCCCACAGCATGATGGAACCACCACCAAGTTTTACTGTGGGTAGCAAGTGTTTGTCTTGGAATGCTGTGTTATTCTTCCACCATGCATACCGCCCCTTGTCATGTCCAAATAACTCAATTTTAGTTTCATCAGTCCACAGCACCTTATTCCAAAATGAAGCTGGCTTGTCCAAATGTGCTTTAGCATACCTCAAGCGAATCAGTTTGTGACATGTGCACAGAAAAGACTTCTGCCGCATTACTCTCCCGTACAGCATCTCCATGTGCAAAGTGCACTGAATAGTTGAACGATGCACAGTGACACCATCTGCAGCAAGATCATGTTGTAGGTCTTTGGAGCTGGTCTGTGGGTTGAGTTTGACTGTTCTCACCATCCTTCGCCTCTGCTTATCTGAGATTTTTCTTGGCCTGCCACTCCAGGCCTTAGCTAGAACTGTGCCTGTGGTCTTCCATTTCCTCACTATGTTCCTCACAGTGGAAAATGACAGCTGAAATCTCTGAGCTAGCTTTTTGTATCCTTCATCTAAACCATGATGTTGAACAATCTTTGTTTTCAGGTCATCTGACAGTTGTTTTAAGGCTCCCATGTTGCCACTCTTCAGAGAAGATGCAAAGAGGAGAACAACTTGCAACTGGCCACCTTAAATACCCTTTCTCATGATTGGCTTCACCTGTGTATGTAGGTCAAGGGTCAATGAGCTTACCAAACAAATTTTGTGTTCCAATAATTAGTGCAAAAGGTATTCAAATCAATAAAACAACAAGGGTTCCCAAATTTATGCACCTGCCTACTTAATTTTAAGTAATTATTGCACACTTTCTGTAAATCCTATAAACTTCATTTCACTTCTCAACGATCACTGTGTTTGTCTGCTATAAGATATATTTAACTGAAATTGCTGATCCGAACAACCAATGATTTATAAAGAAAAACCTTGAAATGATCAGGGGTGCCCAAACCTTTTCATACGACTGTACACTCATTCTCTCAAACTGTCCTTTGACAAGGGAACTTTCCTCTGGCTACCACAGATGGGTCTCCCGGATCTCAGAGATGATGTTATTGGCTTTTTTAAGCGCCTGAAAAAGAAAAACGGGAGAGAGGCTGGTAAAATTGCTGGCCTTTAAATGAGAGATAAAAGAAAAAGAGAAATTACTTGCTGTTCATGATGTTCAGAACCTATTCAGAGAACAAAAGCATCATCCAATTTTACCTCAAGCATCTGAGCAACCTCAGTCCGCTGCTGTGCCGTGTCCTGTGACTCAATGAGCAGCTCCTGCAGCAGTGGCTGTTTGTAAAGCTGACCCACCAGCTCGCTCTGCAGATGCTCTTTCACATGGTTCACCAGAAAATGCATCACTGTCTTGGGCACACTGCAGACACACAGTCCCAAGAAAGTTGCTAAAGTTAGAAAATCGTTATCAATAACAACAAGCGAGCTTCACAATAGAAACCAGGGAGAGAGGGTGCCTTCGGCTCCTCTGGAATTGTTGCAGTCAAACCTGTCTTGGATGCTTTTGCGGACAATGAGGAAGTAGCACTTGATGAGACGCTGGATGACCTCACAGTCCCTCTGTTCCCTCGTACTCAGCTTGCGGGATACAGGCACCGCCTGGCAGAGAGGGGCAAAGTAAAATCTTGATAGCCGGCAATAAATTAACTCCTAAGTGTTTAGTTCTACTACTAATCCCACCACTCACTGTGTCAAGGAGGTTAATGGCCTGGCCTTTGCTGGGGCTGCCAAAGCCTGTGGCTGGGGCTTTGTCTTCTGCAACCTTCTCATTCTTCCAGCGCTTTCCTCCGTCAAGGGCTTCTGCCTGTGAGTAAAAAAAAACGTGGATGTCAGAGGGTGAAAGCAATTTTGGCTGAGCCTGGAATTCCACTAAAAACTTTGAGAGGGACTGTAATGTTTAGATGTGAAACATAATGGTTAAGGCTTTACAGAACACAGCTTCTGCTGTTTACCCTCACAGAGTAAATGACAAATCTTAGTATTTGCTGTAAGGTGCAAACAACTACCTGCTGACTGTTGACAGATGCTGAGACCTGCGCTGCATCTGTGAAGTCTGGATGCTTTGTGTTGATGTAGGCAAGCTCTATTGCTACTAAATTGTGTACCTAAAAGGAAAAACACAGAAACAAACACTCCAGACAGTTAAAAGGTCTTGGCTGTAGGCTATAATAATAAATATGAAAGATCATCTTAGCTGAGCTGTGGATTACCATTTCATTAGTAATCGGCAAGCGCTTCCTCAACAACCCTGTCACTACTTCCACAATCGAATCATGCAGTTTGGGAAATCGTAGAAGCTCCTTGAAAACACAAAGACATACATTGTTAAAATGCTGCTGCCATAAATAATGCAGCACTGTTTTGCAAAATCCGTGAAATGTAAAGTGCTTCACCATCTCTCGGCTAACCTGAGTGCTGAAGGAGGAGCAGTGCTGGATGATCCTCTGCAGCTCCTCGTGAACGAGCTCCACACAGCGCATACTGGGCTCCTCTAGACGCTTAATTTGCCGCTTCACCAGCAGCTCAAAGGATACCTCGGGCACAAAAAGCGCCGGCCGTGGACCCTGCAGGGCAAATCACACACACAAATATAAACACTCACACACCAGCTTTGCTATTTACATGCTATTTTCCCAAATGAGAGGAATTAGTATTTAATAAACAACACAAACAGAGGTGAAGAAAAGCTTACTGTGGCATTGCGGATGGCAGTGAGGATATCAAGATCGGTCAGTCCTCCCAGGGGGTCGATGGACTGCAAAGTGCGGCCAAAGGTCTCATGGAATATGTAACAGATCCGAGCACCTCCACAGCTGCAGAAGAGATGAGTTCAGCTGTGACACCAGTGCTGTTTCTTAGTGCTGTGTGTCGGCAATGTTAATTGTGCTAAAATTAAATGCAGTCAACCAAAAAAGGTCAATATCTGCTTCTCACATATTTACATGAATTAATCGCATAGTGATAAGAGAGCTGTGGAGATGAAAGTGCCAACAGAAGATGCTGATACTACTTCAATTTACACTTACATTACCCTGAGGACATTACCCTCATGACACTGTGCACCAATATAAGTAAAATGCTGAGTTGTGCAGCAGCTACTGAATGAAATATAGGAACATTGTAAGAAAGTTTGAGACAGTTTACTAAAGCATGAAACAAAAGCTGTGTGCTATCATCCTCAAAATGCATATTATAATAAAGAGGCTACAACAGTGAAGTCAGACTCACAGCTCTGAGGTTTGTATGTGCCTGGCTGTGCCCTCTATGGTGTTGCAATAATCACTGGCAAACTTGGTGACAATCTGCAGCAGAGTGGCGCTGTGGTCCTCTACTGGCTGCCCATAGCTGTTGAGCCGTGCCTGGTACTGAGAACTCAGAACAGTCACTCGGGCTTTGAGGTCTGGCAGGCAGTCCCGGATGTGGTGCATGAGCAGTCTGCTGAGAGTTTTGGCCAGATAGCGTGAGCCAGCACGGGACGCGAGCGAAGGGTAGTGGCGCTGCAGGAAGGCCTGCTCATCCTTCATTGAATCCTCCAGGCTCTTTTGGGTATTGATGTCGTGCTGGCTCCTACAAGGAACAACAACAATGAATGGGAGTTGAGTAAGACAAAAGAACAAAAAAAAAAAAATAACCACTTTAATATAAAACTAAAAACATTGCATCTCTTAAATGAAAGAAGACCGGGCTTAGATCACCAAAAGTAAGAAGTTCATTATTTCAAACCTGTTAACCACCCCGATAATCCCGAGCCTGACTGGAATGACTCGGCCAAGAAGGACCTCCAGCGCATCAGTCCCTGCATCCATCAGGTCCAGCTTACTGACAACCAGCAATGTTCGACGACCTGACAGACACACAAGCACAGCATTCACAGATCATTTAGTCATCTTTCATACTGGCAAAGTTAGCAGGAAATTGCATAGTAGGACATAACAGAAGACAAACCAGTGACATGTTGCTGACAGGACGGGATTTAAAGCTAGCAGGGCAACATTTGGGCACAGAAACAGATATCCTTCTCCACAACAGACATTTCTAGGTCATACTGGCAACATCCCGACCAATTATTACAGGCACACTCTCATTGATCCAGCTATTTTTCAGAATGCATCATGACAGCACCATTAATTTTCCAAGCAACCATTAACTATCATGATGCTGTTAACTGTAAAGACTAACAGCCTCAATAGCCTGAAATGACTTGAGTATAATTATAATACAGTCTCCCTGCACATTTAATAATTTAAAATGCACTTCTACTTGAAGCCTGTTATGTAATAAGCACAGCGAGATAGGAAACAAAATTAGGATGAAATCTGAGGAGAAGAAGTGGCTGTATACAAAATGTCCTACCATCTGGATCAACCTCACGAGCCAATTTCAGTGCATCAGAGGTGGCCAAGTCAGAGTTGGCAGGGGACACTGCAAGGATGAGGGAGTTTGGATTGGAGATGAAGGACAAGATCATCTCTTGCACTTGAGCCTCAATGTCCTCTGGCTGGTCTCCAACAGGAACCTGAGGCAACAACAATAAGCAGCCGGTGTTACAGTCACCACAGCACAGATGCTGCGCTGCTGTGAAACTGTGATGATTACAGATATGCAATTCAATCAGCATTAATGATTGTTTTGTGCCAATGTGTTTGCACAATTAAAACAAAATCAGCACCCTCATCAAGTGGCTCACTTTACCTTAGTAATTCCGGGTAAATCAACGAGAGTGAGATTAAGGACTTTGGGGGAGAAAATCTTCAGATATATTGGCTCAGGACTGATTCCCTAGAAGATATGAAAATAAGAAAGACAAAAAATCATGAGTCCAATGTAAACACCTAAACTTAAGGTATCACTAAGTTTACATCAAAGCTTTTTCTCACCTTATTGTCTCCTGAGCTGCGTTCAGTCTCTGCTTCAATTTCCCGACGAATTTCCTGAAAATCTGCAAAGATCTGTCGACAATGTGAGAGAATGATGCATCACCTAAACACCCTACATAATACAGGACAAAAGCACATCATTTGAATCTTTGAGATAAATATACCTGGTTCTTGCAGTGCAGGAATGTACCCCATTCTTCAGCCTTGACACCTGACCAAAAAAAGAGTGAGTGCAAGTCATTCCACAGAAAATTCAGACAAAATTACAACTTCGGGAGACACAATGGGAACCCAAAATATTACAAATTCACTCATATATAATGCGGGACACATGAAGATGTTAACAAACAAAAAATGTCTGTGAGAGTTCACAAAAGAAATGATGTGACTGAAACAAAGAAAAGTCCATGCAGAGCAAATATAAAGAGACCTGGGTAGCTGTTTTGGGCATTTTGTTTTACCCCATTTCCTGAAAAAGTAAGGAAGAAGAAGAGGAAGAAAGACTGTATGTTAGCAAAGGGAGATCAAGGACCTACGAGGAACAGCAGTTCAAAACAGTTAGTGACAGTGTCATGCCTCAGTGCTAAGCAAGCACAAACTATAGCAAAGAGTCGCCATGCATAGACAGAAATAACAAAACTCAGGTCTTTCTTAAAAACTGCTGACACTTCCCATAGCCTAACTTTCAAAACTTGATTGTGTGTGGAAAAGAATGTTTTATTCAACTTCACTCTGAAACACAATAACATTAGCAGATTCATATTTGGTTACCATTCTCAATCTTCAGTCTCTCCTGTGGAGGGGCAACATTAATCAGCTGCAACACCAGGGGTCGTCTTGTGACTATTCCTGATCCTCGAGGCAAGAAGTCTCGTCCAACCAGGCTCTCCAGCACAGAGCTTTTTCCACTGCTCTGTTGTGGCACACAATGAGAGCAATTCAACTCTGATACAGTCACCTGCAAAGTTTATCTCAAGTAGGAACATGCCCTTCAGAATACTTTAGTTTCTGATTTAAGAAATTACAACTATTAACACAATGTTTAGAGATCTGAACTTCAGTTAAAGCAAGCAGTGGCATTGAGGTAAAGTTAAACTGCAGACAATGGTGAGGTCATTAATTTTATTTTATTATTTAAGGGCTGACCTGAGATCCAACCACGACTATCTGAGGTAGCTGTATGACCTCTGCGCCCACAGTGAGAAAGACTTCCTGCAGCCGGTTGATGGTGGGAATCAGAGTTTCCATCCTGGCAACAGACTGACCACTTTTACTAAATAGGGAAAAGAAAACAAGCAGGAATTGACACATAGGAAGTAAAGCAGCGTAACGGAGGTGACTCTAAAGATCTAACGCGTTTTAAGCAAATACTGCTGATAAAAGTCTAAGTAGACTGAAGCTGGCTGATTCCAAGTCGCTTCGCCAATGGAAAAGTGGTCCTGATGAGAGGGGAGTAACGCCCCAGGACCAGTTACAGCAACACCGAGCCGATGCATCCTGGATCACACACACTAGCTTAAAGAAGGATTTTAATATGAAAAATGGCTATTAGTTATCAGGAACCGCACTGACACCAGGTATGAGTTAAATGTCGACAAACTGTAGCATCAGAGGCCGAGAGACTCGATAACATCTGCTAACGCTAGCTTGCTAAAGCTAATTGGTAACGGCAGGAAGTGCAGAACTGCTAGCTTTGTGCTAACGCTAGCTTTGCCGCTTGAGAAACAGATGCTCCATTCTGACCTTATCGGTGTTCAACAAAAAACCCCTTCTTATCCAACTTGTCCGTCCTTCATACTTTGTAGAAAGGCGTCAGAAACACGGCATTTTACCCTAACTTATCCAAAATTAGCAGCACAAGACACAGACCGTCGTCCACTTCGTAGGCGGTACTGATTTACTCTCTCAATCTGATTGGTCATAAAATATGACTCATGAGCTTTCCTGTTGTCTGATTGGCTCACACAAAACAATCCAGCGTTTGGCCCCGCCTTCCGAAGTTCCTCCATATGAAACATCCTTTTTCGTTTTCTTCTAACCACAAGTTTCATGCAAAAAGCTTAAAAAAAAAATCACCAACAGCCTTTATCACTTTTGAGACTTTGTAGCATAAAATAAATATATCAGTACACAACACAAGAGGAAACATGTATTTTTTTCTGTGTTTTAATGTCTGTATATATAAACACAATATTTACAAATCATACAATGGCCATCAGTAAGTTACGGGATAAAACATGTATTACCTTCTCACATTTGGTTAACAGAAAACACCCTGTCACCATTCAACACAGACATTACTAATAAATACCCTCCAGTAGAAGTTAGTGTCCCCTGGGATTCATAGCAGCCAGAGATCATGTGAAAACAACAGCATAAATGGATTCCTTTGTATTCATATATTATGTGATCAGGTCTTGAGTCATTACTGTGCCATCAAAAACAAGGGCCAGTTCAAAGTGGCCATGTTTTCTTATCCAAGTCCTTTGTACATGGACAAGAAAGCCCTATTGCTGAGATAATCAACAGTCCGTGTAATCCATGTTCATTTGGCCACTGATTAGGCACACACCAGGGGCTCTTTGCAAGAAAACTGATATTGTATTTTCCACGGCCTCACACGCTAAACACTGTATGCATCTCCAAGCATTGAGCGCTTCTTTTAAAAAAAACAATCAGAAAAAGCGGTTTTAAACAAGGCAATCTTAGTCCATGTATGAGGTGTCCATTCCCTCGCCCTCTGGGTGAAGAAGTCTTCCCGCCAAACGCTCAATGTCATCAAGGCTCAGCTGTCGAAGTGAACGTTCATAGTCCTGGAAGAAAAAAAAAAACATTGCAAATCAGCAAAGTAAAATATTTGACTACATTTGTTTTAAGCATGTTATATGTGAGGGGAAATTGTTCACTTATTAACAAGGCATTGAGGATGGGAGGGATAACTATTTTTATTAGTTGTAGTCCAGGTCAATGCAGACCTAAAGCTAAACCAGGAAATTTCAAATATTTGCAGTTTCAAATGGCAACAAAAGATAAATCTGACCCCATACCGTCTCTGACAGTTTACAAATGTAGTAGCTGGATCACTCGGCCAGTGACTCTCACTCAGACGAGGTGTTGTCTCACACTGACTAAAACTAATGGTGCATAAACAGCACACCTTAACTGACTCAATCAAAGATTTCCAAGTTTATCACCAAAAAGTTGCCATGAAACAGCCAAGTTATACCCGTGGTAAGTTGGAATGAATCTTAAGATAATTACACTAACTGTATGAGCTGTGAGGTTTCACTTCAATGCATGATGAACAATGTTTAACAGAGTATCAATTAGGGTTGAAAATATTCATATGACTTCTATTTACAGGTTCCATAAGAAGTATTTGCACATTTGGCATGTTTATGTTGGTTGCTGGCTTTCCATATTCACAGTGTGTTGTGGGTTCTACTGGTGTGTTGTTCTTCTTGTCTAGTTCAAATGACATACTCTATTGATCCAAAGACCACCCGTGACCGGTACTATTTGATAAAAATATCATTATCACACGATAATTACCAATTTTACGACTTCACAAGCCTTGCCTGAACACTATTAAATGACCAACATATTGAACTGTCGGACATGCAGAGCCTTAAATGATAAACTTGCAGTTTCCTCTGGGTTTGGACTAATGAATGTCTTGGCTGTGTTTGGCTGAGACGCTGAAATGTTTGGGGGCTTAATAGCCTGTTACGATGTGTAATGACTAAAATGGGAAATGGGAAGATGCAGTCTTTAAACTGAAGAGCAGCATTTAAACGAGACAGGACAAGAGGCAAAGGATGAGCGACCCATTACAAACTCTACAGATAACTGAACTCTGAGTTGATAATCCCGAGATGAGAAACTCAAAAGGTTTTGATTCCAGAAGAGCAGATCAGAGTTAGTTCAGTGAACTCTAAGTTCACATGCATGTGTGATTAAAGGGGGAAAAAACACATTGAAAATGAGTAAATAAAGAACAGACCATCGATTTTAATCTACTGCAGATAGAAAGGTGGAAGCCTGCTCTGGAATGGAGAAAACAGTCAATAAGTTAACACTATTATATTTTATTCAGCATTGTCCAGACATTATTTAGCAGAATTGAATTTCTTAAATATATGAAGTAGTGCTGCAATCCTACTGTATATTAGATTACATGTTTTAATATATTTACCCAATTGTAACCCGACTGCGGCAAAGTGCTAGTAAGAACAGAAAAAGGAATCAAACAGATGTAAAGTAGTTTTTTAGGGACCTGTGTTTGTGATAATCCTACTCAGTAATAATGATTTTAATGATGAAAATGCATCAAAGTTGAAACCAAGTTTAGGTTTATGACCCCCTATTATTCATTTTGAAATATTGATCAAATGCATTTAATTACTATATTTAAACATGCTGCAAATGAAAAACATTGGAACTGAAATGCTGTCAAAATGAATAGGGACTGTATGCAGGCTTTATTCAAAAACGTCCCTTTAAACGACATTATTCCAGTTTTTTAAATCTTACTGTAGCTGCACTACAATAACCATCACTCAGCTATATTCACATATTCTCAAATGTAATATAACTATGAAAGAAATGTTCCATCAGTCCTACCAGTCACAATATCAAAAACGATTATTCAGTTTTATGTGCCTAAAGCCTTTTTAAACAGCCGTTACTACATTCATGTACGGTAAGTGTTTTAGTACCGACTGAAAGTCTTAAAGTTGTCTTAATGTCCTCAGAATCACAAAGCCATAAAGAAGCACTTCATCTGACAATTACTCCACAGGGTGTCATATCTGATGACCAAATGATCACAACAGTGGTAACGTCAGTGAAGATGGGTCTTTGGTAACAAACTAAAACTATCCAGCAGGGATTTTGATCTCTTCCCAGAGTAAACTTGATATGTGCTTTGATATGGATTGTGTGAATGAAGAAATTAAACTGTGAGCCAGATAGTTCCCTAAGGCCCAGCAGGGGAGGAAACCAATAAAAACTCTGGTTTTGTTAAAGCAAACTTGCCAAGGAGGAAGTTAGCGCACCCTGAGTGTAAGCCAAGTCTCTTTCTGGAACCAAGCTACACTTATTGTCTCTTAAATCAGGTATAACACACTCAAGAGTTACTAAACCAACTTTCTCAAAATCATGAAAGGTGTCAGTTGGAAGAATATTGTCAAATATTCATATTTTCACATTTTCAGATATGAAATAATTTTGTCCTCACCACCACATGTCCATTTATCATCCATTATATATATTATATACTCCAGCAATGCATGAGAACATTGTGCTATTCAACAACTGTAAATATCTATAACTGTCCACTTGTCTGGATGCTCAAGCAAACATTTAGCTTTTATCAGATTACAATGCCAGGTTGCAAAAGATGTTGTATTTAAATACCTTAATAAGCTGTTCGTGAACTTTAGCTGCATCTGCTGGACTGAAGTGTCTGGCAAGTATAGTGGACACAGTCTGCCACACTCCTCCCTGTGTGCTGCTGCTGCCACCGCTGCTGCCGGCAGCCATCCCTGAAGCTCCAGTCCTCTCTCCCACAGGACGGATTACCAGATTCAATTTAGCATCTGGCCCAATGGAGTAATCACTCAGTCTGTGTTCATCTGCGGCAAGGCAATATAATATGCCATAATTAAAAATGCAAACGTTTAAAGCACATAGAAGATAAGTGGTGGATCTAACAATTACAGTTATGCAAAATACTTGACTGCTGGAAAATGTACCTGCAAGAGCTTTCCCTTTGTAGAGTAACCGCTGCTGGTTTGCTGGAATATTGAGACGTTCAGACACAAGTTCCTTCACTGTGGAGACCTTTTCGTCTTCAGTCACCTGGGAGATTAACAACACAAGCATGAAGCCACACTCATGATCGAAGTACACAGCACAAGAGAGTAAGCACATTGTAAACAACCTCAATTCTTACTTTAAACTTTGCAAAGTGATTAAGAAAAAAATGTACATACACAAGTGACAATTTGAATCAGTTCTTGGTGATGGCATCTTAGATACACTTTTTCTCTAAAATTCAAACAGTGACTTTTTAGTAACTTAAAAACAAATTCTGAAAAATGCTGTAAAGATAGTCTGTGGAGGGCAGTTACAGTGTGGGTGGACACTATTTTATTTTTAGAGCAAAGTTTGGAAAGAAAACATAGTTTTGATCATCGACTGTTTAAAAGCAGAGGTTAGAGTTACATCTCTGCTGAATACAAAGTTGTGTTTGGTTTGAGGAATGTCTGCCTATCTGATACATGTATTGATTGCTTAAAAACTGCCTGTGCTAGAGATTACAGGCAGTATTATCTGTTATTGAATGAACCACAAAAAAAACATCAGACCAATTCAGCAGCATACTGATCACACAAAAAAAAAAAAAAACAATTGTGGTAGACACACACACACACACACTACACTGATAAAGTTGCCACTCTCCCTTTATTCAGCGGAGTGTGCTGTGGGTGTTTCTACATGTATGTGGCCTGGTATACCCGCAGTTTGTGCCTCACGTTGTAACGATATTACTGTAAAACACAAGAGGCACACACTGGGGCTAGGACTAGTCCACAGTAAACAAATGACGTCACAAACTGATGACAACAGCTCATGCCACTTGTGTTTTTAGGTTACACTGCGCTGGCCTAACCAAAACATTTTCCTAGGAGACTGACTTATTGACGCAATTGCCAAGTGACTTCCCTTTTCTACAAAGTCACCAAATAAGGACTTAAGAGAGCTCCCAGCCAGCTGCTGAGGCTAAAGTGGCAAGTTAGAGGAGAGAAGGGACAGAGAAAGTCTGTTCACGTTACATCCTTTAGAATATAGTTTAGGCCTTTTCAAGTATTATTTATTAGCTTCTATTCACAACAGAGACCAGTGAACATTTTTTAGCTATGTTTATTACTTATTTTGTCTATAGTATAAAGTCATTGAGTATTTTAAGTGCATATATGTACAATTCATTTATGATACGTGTTCTGTCTTAATGATACGCGTTTTCTGACCTATAATAATACCTGTTTGTATTGGTCCTGAGAGGAATATAATGTTATTCCACTATTTACTTTGTGTGTTGACTCAGGATGACAATAAAGTTGTCTTGACACTTGGAGGGTTTACAGTTCGTTTCCCATGGAAGCGGCTAGCAAGCTAGCTACAGTACGTAGGGAGAAGATGTGTCTCTACAAGTAAGTCATTTAAGCTAAATTGTGTGGTGTTTGACAACTCGTTTTTACATCCAAGAATCATACGCACGGTCGCTTTCCCCACAGGTAGCTCAGCATGTGACATGACAACCGCTACCGGGGGAGCTCCTAGCCGATGCTAAGTTAGCATAGTGGAGATCACAATTGGCCGTTAGCTAGCTCGGCGGTGCTTCACTTACCTGGACGCTGCACTCTTTTCCTTGAAGCGGTTTCACTGTGAGAATCATTTTTGGCTCAATATAACAAAACCACACTGTGCGTTCAGAAGGCTGAGTGATAAAATCTACCGAAAGCAATGCCACTTTGTTAGTTAGCGATAAGCACCGGGGTTCTTCTCTCGTTAACAGTCCATCTTCTTCTGCGGCAGCTGCGCACTGATCTCATGTGCACACTGCCGCCACTCCCCGGCTGGAGAGTGGTACTGCAGCTGAGGACAGCACCGAAGACAGCGGCAAATTATTTTCTCTGTCCTACTTGGAATGGCCCCAGCTTAATTAAATATTAAAAGGCAAAAAAAGGATAGAGCTATTAGTCATATTATTATTAAAAATCCTAGGTTATAGTTTCGTTTTTTATGGGATTACACACCGATTAAAAAAAATTGCAAAAGGTTATCTTTGCCTGTGTCATGTTGAACAAATTTGTGGGCCTTGTGACTTGATTTTCTGTTTTCTATTCATTATGGAGAAATAAGTCAGTGTGACGTTCATCACAACTAGTTTTAGCATTTTTTAAATTTCATAGCCACTGTGATTGATGTCTTCACACAATTGTACAGATAATTTAGTTTTTAATGAACCTAATACATGTTAAAATCTTAAAGGGGAAAAAAGGAGAAAAAATAAGCTTTCTCACTGGCAATATAGGGAACTGTTGGATTTTTATGTATCTTTGTTCGGCCTGCAACTTTAGTTCTAAATTAGTCAGACTAGCCTCCATAATTAATATTACTATAGGGTCTTAGCCTGAACATTTCAATTAGTTTGGTTGCTTTTCATGATTGAGAATACTGTAAGGTCTTAGCCTTAATATTTATTATGATTAGGTAAAGTTGTATCCTATTTTACATCCTCCTTGTAGGGGTTTAACCCTTAATATTTAAATTACTCCAGTGATTTCACATCATAAATAACACCGTAGAGTCTTAACCTCAATATTTTAACTTGTTAAATCAATTCGTAACCCCAATCTTATTTTTCTAACCTACCGGAAAGCACTTTGGCTGCGCTTTAAGTGTGTAATATAAATACAGCTGACTTGTCTTGACTTGTATTAAATACACATCACGGCCACAGTGAGTGTTAAGGTCACTGAAAATTAACTGTCTCTACAGTTATGTCCAAATCAGGATACAAACCATTAGGAGAGCCCCTCTCCTGCCTGCAGATCCTGGAAACACACAGAGAGGATGAGTCCACCTGTGATCGATGCGCACAGCCAGCCTTTAATCTCGTTCACGTGTTCATTCGGGAGTAAAATGATTAATGTTCAGTGCTCACTTTGCCGGATACCCACTTATCCCCCAGAGGGACTCAGAAAATACCCCAAGGACCCTCTGACCCAGTTGGGATCCAGTCCATGCATTTCTCATTACGCCCTCCCGGTTTGGTCTCCACTGTGGCGGTCATGTGATTGCCTGCTGTCGGTGCCCAGCCCTGTCCAGCCCCGAGCGACAGAGGAGCGTCCTCCAGTTGGGCAGCTACAGAGGGAAGCTGCACCTGTCGGATGGACTGGCTGCTGCCAAACCAGGACACACTTATCCAGGACAAGTAAGTGAGACAGACTCCCACCACGCCTGCGTGTGGTAAGTGATCTTTTGTGCGTGGTGTGAAATCCCGCCCGGCGTTATAATTATGATCATCATATTTCTTTTCAGCACACAGCATCATTTATGGTGACAAACAGCCTAATAGAGACATAACATCCTGTAGCAGCAAAGGCTTTTATCACTGCGTAGGCTATAGCATGAGACACGCCTGAGACTCATTTTTATCTTATTTTTAATTTTATATTTTTTTTCTGTTGGGACTTTAGTGTGGGACTGTACTGAGTTTATAATAACATTGTTTGTATAATCTTAGCACTTCTGCTTTCTGGTTCTTTATTATCTCGCAGCTTTCTTAGGTGTCCTTGGTTTATTTTTTTTCATTTGGATGTGGGAGAAAAAGACATACACAGTGATAAACAGACTAGAATGCACAGAATATTGAATGTATGTTACCTCTTAGAAACCACATAATATAAACTACTGGTTGCTCATAGATATATTTATTATAGTCTTCTTTTTTTATTGCATAAAAACTGTGTCACTGAAATTGGGTTGATATCTATCTATCTATCTATCTATCTATCTATCTATCTATCTATCTATCTGTCTGTCTATCTGTCTATCTATCTGTCTATCTATCTATCTATCTATCTGTCTATCTATCTATCTATCTGTCTATCTGTCTATCTATCTATCTATCTATCGATCTATCTATCGCTACATAACAAGCAATTACGCAACCTATATTGAGGATATGTAGTCTATAAAATGCAGAAAACACCCCTGTGTGTTCTGAAGTAGAATCCTACTGATTCCATGTTTACGTTGTTATTGATACAGGTAATCATAGGAAAACATGCAGAGATGCAAAGCTGGGAAAAAAGATTGCATTTTAAAATCAGACAGAAACCATACATTTAGTGTAGTTGCACCCACTCTATGTTTGTGTGTTTGTGTAGAAAGAGATATATCTCACTGTTCTGTCACCTGCAGGTAATGGGTACACTTAGGGACCTCCAATTTGCCCTGCAACTAAAGATTGAGGAGCTTCGCCAGCGGGACACGCTGATAGACGAGTTAGAGTTGGAGTTGGATACAAAGGATGAACTCATTCGGAGACTGCAGGAGGAGCTGGATCGGTACCGAACCACCATCTCCCTCCCAGGACCCTCTGCAGCCGGTGCAGGTGGGCGGCACAGCATGATGCTTTCATGTGTCATATTTTAAAGCACCGACAGGTAGCAGGAGCCTTAAACCTGACTCTAAGCTCTGACTTATTTTTCCCTCTAGCTTGCTCAGCTCTGACTGAAGACGACCACACAGCCAAAAGGACAACGGTCATCTCTGAGCCCTTCAGTCCGGACCCCGTGACCCTTGCCATGGTTTCACACAGAAGCTGTGACAAAAGCCAGGAGTAAGAGCACACAGTGTTCCCTTGGTTTCTACCTCCTGCACCCTGAAAAATGTGACCTGCAATGTTTCAAGCTCACTGTCTGCTTTCCACATGACTCATAATTAACACATATTTCTAACACTGTAGCCTATGACACTGCCTTCAAGGTGTTTAATAAGTTGTCCTTAAATGTTGCGTCCGTGTCCTACCTTCACAGGTCTCAGAGGCTGATTCAGGCAGCGTTTCTGAAAAATGACTTGTTGCAGAACCTTGATGAAGGAGAAATCAGAGCCATCATAACCTGTATGTATCGCAGCACCATCAATCAAGGCTGTTATGTCATTCAGGAGGGGACCGTCGGGGCTCAGGCTTATGTTTTAGAAGGTAAATCATTTTCTTCCTACAACTGCTAACATTAATCATACTTGAGAGAATTTATTAATGTTTCCACACAAGAACAGCCTGATGAAATTACTTGTTTTATCATGTCTTTATTTTTCAATTTCCCTGCTGCTGGCTCACAATTTGATTCGATAATCTGCTCTTAAGCACAATAATGTGGTAATTGCAAGTTCGAGCAAGGAAAGAGAAGCCACTTGGGGGTAGAACAAGTGATCTACATTGACGTTTTGTGTTGAAATGTCAACTTGAACCTAGAGAAATGGGAGAAAAGAGGCTCTGCGTTGCCCTGGTTGCAGAGTTCGTCAGTGCTCAATTGTCCTGAAGAATCTTGGCTGCATTTGTAATGTGACTGCTAATGGAGAGTGGCTGCACTCTGTCCTCTGTCACTGACATGATGATTGCACATCTCTTGATTGTGCAGTAGATCTCAGACAGTCGAAGGTTCTTGACGGCCTCTTTACATTATCTGGCACAGAAACAGATGCATATCACTCTTCTGCGTATTATGTGTCCTCACTGAGTGTATGTTTATTAACAGAAGGGAGGCTGGATGTGACGAAAGACGGACTGAAGCTGCTCACAGTTGAACCAGAAGAAATGTTTGGAGAGCTGGCACTCCTCTACAATTGCACCCACACCTACTCTGTCTCAGGTATCATAGCATTGTGTTGGCCTCTTGGTTTTATAACTGCATTCATATATCACTGGAGGGACGTCAACCGGAAGCGCTGATGGAGTTTCTTGTGTGATTAATTTTGATTTGGTGGGGATATAAATAATTCTTGTTTAGGAGAATATCACAAGCGGGCGGATTCCTGGCAGTGGTCTAAGACAGAAGACGCTGTTGAATTTAAAATCAAAGACATTTCGAGATCTTAGACAACACTGCAGCTTCAAATGCTTTTTCTCAGAGATGTGGTGAATTTAAAACATTTTTCACTTCACTGCATAACCCAGCTGCCTGAGTGCCATGTCTCCTGCCTGTGATCCAACATGCATTATGTGAATTTTCACAAGTATTTACAAATAACATTTTCTAAAAAAAAAAAAAAAAAAAAGTCTGAATTCAGTGGCCCCTGAATGAGACCTATCACGTACACGTTGTAGTGTAAACATTTACCTCAGAAGACACAAACTGTGCTATAATTTCCTTCTAGCATCTGATCACAGAGTCCTATGGGAAAACTTCCTCAGCCATCGCCACGTGCATCTGACCTGGTTTCACAAATAAATAGGCTGTGGAAATGGCCAGGATCAGTTTAAATTGAAAAATCAGTTTATTTGCCGTGTTTGGTCCCTAAGCATCCCATTCCCTTTTTATCCTGCTTTCTTTATCTTCCCACCAGTCAGCCTTTCCAATTTACTGTCCTATACTATTTGTCTGCTCTCTAGTAACAATGCTCGGCTCTTGCTGGCAGTCGGCTGTCCTTTGTTCCATGTCCATTTCTGTCGGCCCTTCCCTTTGGATCTGTTCAGGGCCTACTGCGTTTATCTCCTTCCTGACCTGAAATTACTTTTTCTTTTTCTCCGTGTGGCCATCTGAGACCATAAATAAGGCCTCTGCTTGTATGGTCCCTTTCATTGTGACAGTTATAAAGGAGCTGCTGAAAACAGGGCGTCATCATCAGGTGCTGGAAATTTAGCTTGAGACAAGATAAAAAGAAAATGTCAGAAAGTCTTCCTTCAGTGTTTTACTTTTCAGAAATATCTAGTGCAGCAGACGGAAATCAAAGCCAGTTGTCATAAACTGCATGCGGTGGTGAAGTGGAAACCTATGGGGTATATCCAAATAGTGTAACTGAGATATCAGGGCTGCACCATATTATCAGATGTTGGGTCTAATTAGACTGTCTAGACGGACATTTACTTCTATTTGCAGGAAGCCTCTGTGAACCAATCAATATGGGTCATTATTAATTTACAACACCCTCTTTCAAGCTCTATTATAAAGAAAAAGGGTAATTCGGCCAAGGAAATTAGATTAGATTTATATTAAACGTCCTCGGTAAGACAAACAAGGCCCCACATTTCTGTTTATTCTGCAAGGTAAACATTTCTAATTCAATTCTGCCGCTTGCTCTTTCAGCTGTAGATGCTTTTGAATTGTACGTCGGCATCCATCACAGAGAGCATGTCTGAGAGAGTATATTTGAGATTCTTCAAAGTATTTCCACTTGAGCTCTAGTGTCACTGACACAACCTTTACCGCTTCCTCTGCCTCTGTCTTTTGATCCGCAGCACAAACGGACAGCAAGCTGTGGGTTATTGACCGCAAGAGCTACCAGACCGTACTTATGCAATGTGGTCTCAACCGCCTTTCTCATTCAGTGGAGTTGCTTAGCAGGTGAACACCACACCGATACACTTGATTTGACACGGAGCGGGCGCGGAAAGCTGCTTTGTATTCGGGTAATATCACAGGGGTCATTTGTTCGTCAGTCCCCGTAATGCTGCGTTTAGGCCTCTAACACTGAACACAATATCAACATGATGTTTCTGCATATGTTCGCGCACCTGCAAACTATAGGGGAAAAAAAAGAAATCTATCAAACCTGCAGCTGTGGATATCTTTCTTCTCTTTTACCTGTGTGCAGCCTTCCCTTCCTGCAGTCATTGCCAGAGGATGTCATCATGAGAATGTCTGATCTCATGGAGGAGGTACAGCTTAACTCTCTAAAACGTGAAGCACAATATTGTAAAACCATCGCTCAGTGTTCAAACAGAATCCAGCCAGTAGATTATGCATGCAGGCAGAAGAACAGTTTCAACATTTTCTATTTTCATGCTTCTTTGTGTGGCATCTGTGTAACAAAAACAGGAGCAATGATCACTTCAAAATTACTTTTTTCTTTGTTTCTAAAGCCGGTTATTCTCTTTTTAAATTATTTCCCACCGTTTGTCATCTGTCTTCCGCAGACGCATTACACTAACGGTGACTACATCATTCGACAGGGGGCCACAGGAGACACGTTTTATATCATTAGCAAAGGCCAGGTAAAGTTTTATGCTCTCTGCCTGCCGCACAGATGAAATGAGGCTTTCGGTGAAAAAGATTTAGACTGTGGAGGACAAAATGTCACAGTAGCTTTAGAAATTACTCTATGATGATGATAATTGACTTTCCTGCATTGCTCGTCATCATTACCTCACTTTCATTTCCTCTGTCTTTTGAATTTTGCCAGGTGAAAGTGACAGACAAGAAGCCGGGGCAGGAGGAGCAAATAGTCCTCAATAAGCTGTCTGAGAGGCAGTGGTTTGGAGAAAACGCTCTGTGGGGGTACAAAGGAAATAATACACTTTTTGAGGATGCTGAAGAGGAAATTATGCACATTGTTGAGCAGCTCTTATGAAAACAGCACTTGATAAGTGGCATTAAAACTTATAATATGCATCAGCACGATTTTCTTCTTTTAATATTTTATTCTTTGCATTGACAGGCATCATTTTACTAATGAGACTCTCTTGACTGTGTCTGTAGAGAGGACATTCGAACTGTGAACGTGATAGCCGCTGGCGATGTTACATGCCTGGTAATAGACAGAGAGTAAGTGGATATTTTGTGTTAATAAAATGAACTACGAATTAAGAATGTAACTGATTCTGCTGCAACACTTCCCTCTAATTTGGTCATGAGGTGATTTTCTTTTTTAGAAATCTGGTGACTCTTCGCTTTGCTTCTCTGTTTCAGGAGCTTCAAGGACATTATTGATGGGTTGACATTTGACTGCCGTCAAGAAGTTCAGCAAAACAATGACTCCAAAGTCGAGTGAGGAGCATCACCACGCAGTTTCTATTTGCAGCTACAGAAAACAACAAAATACCAACTCACCTTTGCTTTTTTCTTCTTGTGTGCAGATCAGACTTGGATCCTGCCCTCCTGCCATCTTCCACCTTAAGAGATTTTCAGATTATTTGTACTTTGGGAGTAGGGGAGTTTGGTCACGTAGACCTGGTAAGAGTTGATCCTACAGACGCTTACACATAATGACACAAGCCTCGGTGCTGCTGCTGCTGCTGCTTCATTTAGATTCCATGTTTCTATAATGTAACGCATTGATTTCCCCCTTTGTCAGGTGCAACTAAAGAGCAACACCAAGTGTCTTTTTGCCATGAGAGTCCTGAAGAAGATGTTGATCCTCAGCAACGGTCAGCGAGAGCACATCCTGAGAGAAGGTCGCATCCTAATGGAGGCCCAGTGTCCATTCATAGTCAGGTGTGTGTCCTTCTAGTCAGGATTATCTTGGTGATGTATGGTAATGGTGGAAAAAAGATCTAACATGTATTTTTATTGACCACAGGTTGCATAAAACCTTTGGAGATGCCGAGAATCTATATGTGTTGACAGAAGCTTGCCTTGGTGGGGATTTGTCTAGTCTACTCAAGGATAAGTAAGTATGCAAATAGATGTTTAAGACACATTTTTTTTCATCATACTGAGTAAATACTGGCCAGGGCTCCCTTGTAAAAGAGATCTGAAATCTCAATGGGACTCACCTGGTTAAATAAAGGTTAATAATAATAAATAATAAATATTTATGGTCCCACTGTGTTTTTAGTCACATTTTCATCACAGTGAAAATGTAAGTCTGAGCTGGGTCTGATGTGTCAACAACATTTTGTATGCTGTGATGCTTCAATCTACACTCCTCCATTATGTTGCAGAGGATTTTTAAACGAATGCAGCACAAAGTTCTACACGGCTTGTGTTGTCGAGGCCTTGACCTTTCTTCACTGCCAGGGTGTCGTCTATAGAGACGTCAAGCCTGAAAATGTCATCCTGGATGAGCACGGCTACGCCAAGCTGGTAGTACAACTGCTTACAAGCATAAGTCCTCGTTTCCTCCAGTGAATTTTACAAGCGCTGACTGTAAACGTGATATCTGCCTGCTGTTAGATTGGCTCCAGATGTCTGAAGAGGGTTGAGGTGGGGAAGAAAACCTGGACGTTCTGCGGTACACTGGGCTACATGCCACCTGAGATCATCTTGAACAAAGGCCACAGTATTTCTGCAGACTGCTGGTCTCTGGGTGTTTTTGTGTTTGAACTTCTGAGTGGTGGGTAAGCTTCGCCGTTTTTTTGCCACCTCGCTTTTTAAAGCTCCTTTCTCCACTTGTGAGATAGAAGTTATCTTGATGGGCTCCTATCTTCCTCTCCAGGCTCCCATTCAGCGCCTCTGATCCAGTGAAGATTCTCACTGCAACCATTCGTGGCATCGATCAGATCGACTTCCCGAAATCTATCAGCAAAAGTGCCTCCAGTCTCATAAAGAAACTGTGCAGGTGCAAAAATAACCCACTAAACACAATGAAACACAATGTGAGGGCAAACTACAGTTTTATTGTTTAAGTGCTTTTTCACACATAAAAACCTCCACCCACCTTTCATGGATATTGTTTCATTTTTCCGTCTTCCAGCCTCGCCAGAAATAACAGATAGGAGCAAATTAAGAAACAATGCAGGTGTATTGGCCACAAGCCGGGCTGCTTTGCCACCTCTTGAAGGAGAGAATGTGATTATTAATTCATAGCTTATTTATTGGTGTGCTCTTTTTCTCTTTCCGTCACCAAGGAGCAATCCCTCAGAGAGACTGGGCAGCCAGAGAAACGGGGCCAAGGACATTCAGAAGCACAAGTAAGATGACAGATTTATCACGCCGGAGAAATATTCTATGTCCAGGCTTCCTGTTCAGGTTTTATAGGTTATGATATTTTGTCTTTCTTCAGGTGGTTTGAAGGTTTTAACTGGGACGGACTTTGTAAAAGAACTTTAACCCCCCCAGTTGTTCCCACAGTAAGACATGTTCAGTTTGCCTTTATGCTGATGATAACTCTTATTGCAGTGACTCAAAATCTGCTTTACATGTCAGAGTGATTCTTCCTTTTTGTTCCCGTTACACTGTTTTTCAGGTTAAGCATCCTCTGGAAAGCAGCGCATGTGCTCTTTATCCTGAGGACTCGGTGGAGCTGTGTGCAAACTGGGACGATTTCTGATGAATTTCTGTGAACTGTAAAAAAAAAAGAAGAAGTCTGTCAGACAACACTTCATCACTTTCAGGACTTCATGAATGATTCACTGCCCTCAGTCTTACTGCCATCGAGAATTAATTATATTTTCAGACAAATGATATTTTCCACAGTATCAGTAACTGCAGATGTTGTTTGATAAATGAACCATGCTGCCTGCTGTGTTAACCTCAGACTGTTTTTTTTTTTTTTGAGTGTGAAATCTTTATAGCTTTACAAACACAAGATAAGAGTTGTGTGATATCGAATGTAACTCAGTAAATAAACAGGCTGCATTAAAACTGTCTCTGTGAGTTTCCTCCTACATCTGCTTTCTTTCTTTTATGGTGCTGTGCAGTTACTCTGTCACTGTTTGGTGTCTCCCTGAAATACATGAATGTAATTAAGGAGTGACGTCAGTCTTGCATAAAAAAAAAGTCAAGAAAGAAAGAAAAACGCAGAAAGTGGTTTACTTCAATTTCAAAATAAAGTAACTCAAGTCAAAGGACGTTCAGCTGAAAACTGTAGAATGATGTTAGAATTACATAAGATCCTTTTGAAAATTAGCATTATTATTCATAAGAAGAAATGTCCAGAAGAGAAAACAAGAAATCTTCTTTTTTTAACCGTAAAAATGTGCATGTTTTTAAATTCTTAGTTGAATGGGTTAAACCATTCTTTTCCAACAAAATTTCCCAATTAATTTTAAAAATATATACCCCAAAGTTGATATATATACATAATAGAATAATCTAATATAATCATCATGTATATTTCATTTTAGAATTATCTCTCTAGATGAACTTTTAGTTGACTATAAATGTCAAACTTACCGGACATGCGCAGGGTGCGTCCCACTGTGTATTATTTTGAAGGCTGCGACCAGAACTGAAGGTGTTTTTGTCTCCAGCTGGACTTGAGGACAGATTCCGATGGATCTGCAGCAGAAGTAGTAACGTTGGAGCACAATCCAGGACAGTTTGGAGGTCTTGCCTTTTACTCAGGTAAGTTTCATTTGTTGTTTCTTTCTTTGTTGGTTTGTTTTCAGTCGTTTGAGCCCGTTTAAGAAACACAGGTTTAAACTAAGGAGACTCAGGATCCGATGCAATAATAAGAAAAGTTTGGCTGCAGCCCGCCGAGCTCAGACTTGCAGCGTGCAGATGGATCAACCTGTTAACTTAGTTTGAATGGATTCATTAGCTTTAAAGGCTCCAGTGATGAAACAGGAGCTTCACAGAGGCACACAACCAAAGAAGTCAGTGTTCTCCAGAGAGACAGAGAGAAAGTACTTTAGTATAGTTTCTAAAAGCACATTTCTTCTAGTTTAGTGTACTGCATTTGAGAGATCTACATTAAAAGTTGTGCTACATTCCACTTCAAACTGCATTTAAGGCATGCTTTAAAGATTCAAAGTGTATTTTAACATTTATTACCTTGTTGAAACATATAGTGTGATACAGTAGGCTGTAGTGTGACAACAAAAATGCTCAAAAATGCATTTAAACTTCACTAAAATGCAGTTAAATTATACTGGAAATAGAACAATTATGAAAACTTTGCAGGACACTTTCCTGCACTGAACATAAGTCCACTTGTTTTGTGTTGAATAGTAATCACTTCAGCAGAATGTATAGTATGAAGTGTTGTACCGAAATACTTCTAATTTATAGTTGGTGGATATTTTCTGGCTTTTTTTTGTTTTGTCTAGAAAAACAGGATTTTCTCTTGTATGCAGTCTAAAAGTATTAAAGTGTAGTTTTGTGCAAGTTATTTTTACTGTGTTCTCCACTTATACATACAAATACACTGTCTGTATTAAATATGTATATAATTGACTTATTAACAATAAAGCTACAAAGATTAATCAATTCATCAGCAAGTTGTTAGCTATTATATTCATTGCTAACTTTTATAATGAGTGTTTTTCGAGACACCTTCGATTGTAGCTTCTTAAATTTGAATATTGAATATAACCAAGCAAGACATGTGAGTACGCCATCTTGGTCTTTGGGAAACACTGATCGATGTTTTCACCTTTTTCTAAGTTTTTAGAGATCAAACATAGTTGAAAAATGGAGAAAATAATTGGTTGAGATTCATTGATAATGAGAGTAATAGTCGTTGCTGTCTAAATTAACAATACTGTCTACTTCTATTGTTTTGAAAGCATTACTTACAGATTGCATTTTATGAATTGTTCCTAAGTTGTATTTAAACATATTAACGCCACATCTTCATACAAGTTATATTTTCAGTATAAGATCACTTCTTTAGATTTCAAACCTTCTAAAATGATCAGTTTTCTAAACATTTTATGAATACACAGAGCAAAAAAAAAAAACACAAAAGTGAATTAACAGCCTAATTCATTCTTTTAATCATTTCATTTTGTCATTTAAGTTTTTTTTAAAAATCACAAACACCAAAATTACAGCTAGGCAGTGGTAAGCTGAACATGTTGAAACTTAATGTATTTATCTGACAACAAAATTCCCTTTGAATTAATACCACACAGTACATATTGTATCTGTCCCAAAAACATTGGCAGCCTCAGTTAATGACTCTAAATGTGTTGTGCATCTTTTCAGACAAAAAAAAATGGCACATTTACCATTTTCCACTGCAAAAACCTTGCAGACCTTCTGAATAATATAAAGCGTGATCAAAACTGGTGAAAAATACTTTTCTGCACAGCCTTGTTGGTGTTGATGGACACCGTGGTCTGCACAGCTTACCTCGGGAGCACTTTTGTGGCTTTTTGATTTTTTTCTTATACATAAAAAAATCGAACAAAGACGTTCTTTTAGTGCTCTGTTAGCTCATTGTTGCATTTTCTCCGTATGGCAGCTCTAATGTCAGACTCTTCTGGTGCAGTGAACATCACCTTCAGTAGGAAATGAATGGACAGATGGATGAATGAGTGACAGTCACTCATCTTTGCCATCATGACGGTAACTGTTATTTTGTGCCCTTCTTCAGTGTAGAAATGGAAAGTGCAACTGAATACAAGATTAGGTGACCTGTCTGACATAAAGAGGCACAAAGTAGCTCATAGGAGGAACCACCTTGCAGTGTTAAAGAAAGTGATCCAAATCTGTGATTAAATGTGATGCTCCTCCCCTTCAAGCTCATGAAGTTCCACCTGGTAGTTTTGCACAATCTTGCTGACAGAAGAATGACATTGAAAACATGACCTCAGCTGAGTCTCGGCCTTCTTGGTGGAGCTCATAAAGAACATTGCAACATCCAAACAAATCTATCTGGGTATAGTTCTACAAAGAAAGCAGAAATATATTGATGAGAAATCTTCACCTCAGAGGATAATGATTGCAAATCCTGTATACTTGATCTTTTTTTTCTTTTTTTTTAAGATTCCTTCTTCAATGGAGAATCTGAATAACCTCGACACCCACAAAACAAAGCCCATTATTGTTACCGTCTAAAGCACTGAAATGCGTAGCTACTGGAGCACGGTTTTTCACAAACTGTTTGTGATCACAAATGCAGACAGAAGTACAACAGAATGCAGGGAAATCTGAACACAGTGTTGGCAAAATATTTGACTCCTGCCACAAGAAGATCTTTTATTTATAAGACTGTCTTTTAAAGTCCAACATCAACACATTTGTTGGTAAACATCAAATTTTAAGTAAAGCAAAATAACATAAAAGATTAAGACAATAAATTGGATTCTGCCTTTTATTGTTATTTTTTGGACAATTGAGGAAAGTATGAGGTACAAGGCTATGCTGATATATGATATCAGTAAGAATATTTACAGGAAATGTGTTGGCGTTATGAGCACATTCAACAAGAAAGTCTAAAGTGGATGCTGAGTCATGGCAAAATCTTAGAGGTAAGACAAGCGATTTGTCAATAATTTTATTGCCAAGACAGAAGAGCACATAATGTGTAAACACAAATATTTCACTTGGAACCGTGATGATAAATCTCCACTTGCCAGACATGTCAGTGCTCATATTTATAATCTTACTGAAAACGCTTGCCGTGATATTTCAGTAAGATTTAATTTGATCATATGCATTTACAACATTCTTTACTGAGTATTGTTGCTGTCAGTATCTCTTATCAGCAACACCACTGAGCTTAATTATGTCTTAAAGCTCGTTTTTGCTTAGTTGTAACACAGTTTGCGTTAGAACAATACCTGAAAGATTATTGCTTGGAAAAATAATTGAAGTAAAGCACTGTGTTGCTCACACACACACACACACACACACACGCACACACACACACACACACACACACACACACACCATCCTATGTGAGTTTGGTTGGATGCCTGCTCCTTCTGCAGTGCAGGCATGAAGAAATATGGATGAACTCCAACCAAATAGTTAGGATGTGGACACACATGATGTTTAATAATAAATTAATTTCATGGAAGGATGGTTCTTTGAAGTATTTTTGAGCATCAGATGGTGGAGAGGTGAAAGGGCACAGGTCTCTGAACTGGAGATGTTACAATCGCAGTATGTGGTAGTCGTGGCTGGCAGATGGCAGGCCGACATGAGATTTCAGTCGATGCTTTCTTTGATTAGCAGAATCAAAATGAGGTAGTGCCATAATTTTTTACATTTCCTTGACGTGTTATTGCTCACTGCTTTTTAATGCCTATAAAAGTGAGTAAATTCATGAACTATTATTCAATGATGTAATTGCACAATAGCAAATATACATTTATAAAACATACCCTGTTGCATGAGTCTGAATGTTCATCATCTTCCTCCATGTCACCACCAGCAGTGACCCCCGAAGCTGCATCCTGCATTTAGTAAGAGAATTTCCAGAGCTTGATAGCACGAACATCATAGATATGTTTGATGTATAATCCCAACACATGACTAAAAAATGAGATGCCAGGCAGCTACAATAAAACCTGTGTGAGTAACAGTGAGAATAATAATAACTGTATTTATATAGCACCTTTCAAAAACAAAGTTGCAAAGTGCTTGACAATAAAAACTGATATTGCAAGTAAACAAGATCCAAAACACAAAATATCACAAGATATCATAAATTAAATAGCGACAGCAACAGTTAAGAAGAAGTCGTATGATAAGGGTGAATCCTAAGAAGAGATTTAAAAGAGAACACTGTGTTTGTCTGCCTGAGATCTCCAAGCAGGAAGATCTACAGCTAAGGGGCTCAAACCGCAAAGGTCCACTCACCTTTAGTGACAAGTAAAGACTTTGAAACTGTCAGCAGGATCCTGCTGGAGGATCTTAGGCAGCGATAAGGCTCATAGGAAGTTAGCAGAATACAGATACAGGCAGCTGCCTGACCATTCAAGGCTGTAAAAACCAGCAGTAAGCTCTTAAAATCAGTTCTAAAACTCGTCTGTAACCTGCGAAGGGCAGCAAGGATTGGGGTGATATGATCACTTCTGTTGGTGCATGTTAAAAGCCTGGCAGCAGCATTTTAAAAATAACTGGAGTCTTTTAGATGTTTCGCTTGCTGATACCACAGTAAAGTGCATTTCAGTAGTCAAGTCTGGAGGGGCACCAATAAAAGAATGGATGACCTTTTCTAAGTCAGCAGCAAAGAGGGATGGATGGATCTGGGTTTGCTGTCTCAGCTTGGCAAAGCAAGATTCACAGCTCTGGTCACCTGAGCATCAAAAAAAAAACACAACACTGAGGTTGCAAGCTTTTTTGATTAACTAAAAAGGGACCAGAGGAGAGATTGTTAATGCTTCCAAAGCTGGGAAGATGATTACGGTTCCTACAGATGTGGAGTCATTTAGCTGCAGGGAAAATATTAGAAAGCCAATTTTAAATTTAAGCAAAGCAGGACATAATATGAGTGACATTTGTGGTACCGGGTTTTCACAGGACATACAATTGAGTGTCATCCGCGTAGCAATTGAAGTCACAGCCTCTGTATAGTATGCCTATCATGCAAGATCTTACTCTCTTCTTGTACCACCTTGTTGGTTAGCTCAACAGATAAAAGGGACCTACACAGTAAGGTTTCACATTGGATTCAAAGCACTTCAGTGTCAAACCAGATTCTCTTTTCAATTATGTCACTAAATGCACGACTTTCTCTCTGATTTTCTTCACTGTGTATAGTTCTATTTCATGAACAACGTTTAATCAAGTGAGTATTGTGGGCTTCTGTTATCGATTGTTATTTGATGTAACTTCGGTGCAACTGTGTTGTCTGCAGCGTTTATCTTCAATGAAACAGTAATCAGCATCAAACCTGCATTTTTCCTAAGTTTTCAGCTACAAACCCATCTTTGAACTTTTCTGTAAAAAATAAAAACACGCTGGATTGAACGTATGCACACATGCTGACCCTCACTTCTGTTGGATTACATTGATTCATTCATAACACTTAGAGCATGAAACAGACCAACCACCAGGCAGAACCTGTGGGGAATATGTAAATTGTCTGCTCATAAAATAACAGCATTGAAATAGTAAATGTTGGTTTAAATAAGACAGTAATGTAGCCATCGAAAAACACATTAAATATGATATATATATATATATACTAACATTAATGCGCTTTTGAAATGTGTGTACACATAAAAACAATGCTTAAAATGTACTTAACCTTTTAATAAGTGCACTAAACTACATTAAAAAAAAATTCTTTGCAAACATTTACTTTAATACACTTTTATTGTCTCAATAACTGCTGTATGAAATGTACACCTAAAATATACTTAATACAAAAAGGCACGACAACTTATTGTTTAATTAGAAGAACTATATTTGGTCCAATTTTTAATTACACTTAATGTGCTAAAAATGTCATTTATTCATAAAAAGAAACTGCACAGATTCTTTTGCTTGGGTTTTCTAGTCAGTGTGATCTTTCCTTAACCTGAATATCCGATGATTGTTGTGCTTAAATGTAGCTTTAATTCATCCATGTCCAAGTTTATTCAGTGCTCGTAGTAATACGTTATGGCTCGGAGGAAGTGAATTTCTTGTTTCTTGCAGTGTGTTTCTGAATTCTGCTTGTGGGTTGATGTGAAGTTAAGCAGAGAGCTGTGGCATTTTGACTGAGGTCCAAGCTGAGGATAATTATGGTTGGAGAGAATTTTAACTGTAGGTTTTCTGACATTCTTTTAGTCAAATCACCCTCATGTCTGAGTCCTCATCTTCTGCCTGCTTTGGCTTTTGTTTGTCTTTTGTTTTTCCTGAGAACGTGTCTTTCTTTACTTGCATGTCTGGATATTCTTAGGCATGCAGCATGTTTGGAGTTGTCTGCATGGCAGGATGCCATCTGTCTGACATCCTCTATGTGCGTCTGACAGTTACAGACTACTGTATGTTACCGTTTACTGACAGGATTCACAAAAACACACGGATTCAGAAGTGACCTCTGATGCTGCTGCCTGAAAAGTCAAATGCGGATTGCCCCTTGCATGGTGATGTTTGAACCTGGTGCTGCTTAGTTACTCGAAACCGAAAAGTTAAAGACAAATGCAGCATTGTTTGTGAGGATCCTGATTGATTTCAAGTGAATCTGAGATCCTGGGAGACCCACAGCCGCCTCGTAGAAAGTGGAGGTGTTTTCTACTTGCGGGACGTGTGGTCTCTCTCGTTTTTATTCTTCACCTCCTTTTCCCTCGACAAGAAAAACTTCATTGTGACCAAGTGTGTGTGTCTGTGTTCTTCACGCTTCATTTGGGAATCACAGCCAGAAAACAGCCGTGTGTTTCATTCTTTCTCTTTTGCTCATTTCCCCCCGCTGCCCGGCCGGCCTCACGTGTCCCTCCTGCAACTCTCTCCATCGGACCACTCACTACTCCGGGCACATGGAGCGAGTGCAGAGTTCACTGCTAATGCTGCTGCTGCCGGTCTGCTGGTGCTGGTACTAAACGCTGTGGCCTCTCTCTTCCCCGTAAAAAAACCTCCCCCTCCCTCTTTTTGTCACCTCCTGTAGTTTTCTGGGTCAGAGAAAAACATTCCCCAGCATTGCTCCCATCGCCACAGAAGCTCTGTAAGCTACTGTATAGGAGCTTTTCTCACAATGAGGGAAACTGCTTAATTCTGCCTCCAGTGCAAGCCAAATCCATATTTATATATATTTATTTTAAGTTTAATTTAGCAACATTAATAAGGAAAGGATATAATAGTATTTGCTCACTTAAAGAACACCTCTATGATCAGTCTTTTTTAGCCTCAACTGCTTTATTATGCTCTGAGGTTTCACCACCAACTGTCAGCATTTCAAAAAGAGACAGAAATTGAATTCAAGTCCCTGCATGGGTTCCGTTTTTTTTTGTTTGTTTATACAAGCGTGCTTCACCTGACTGTGTTGTTGATGTCGACAAGTACATTCCTTAATCCTGACAGCTGACATTCTACTTCCAGCCAAACTAAAAAATATGCCAAAAACTAACGACAAAGCTAGTATATGCTGGAAAAAAAAAGAATCCTAAGTGCTTCAATTCTCCATTTAATCCATTCAAATTCAAACATTCTACGTTCAGTTTTCCTGTCATTTTATAACAGTACATGCCATTAAAAAACATTTTCTCCACCATATTTGGATTAGAAAACATTTGAAAACATTTCCTCCTTAAAACCACCTACAGGAAAAAGGTGAACAAACTCAAATTACACATATCAAACTAGTTAATATCATTTAAATAATTATAGAAAACAGATTACTCATATGAAAAAGGTGAATACACATCTTTACATTTTTTCAACAATTTCCCTGAGGTACCCTACCAAAGGGATCAGCAAAATTCAGTCTAATCTAATCTAATCTAATCTAATCTAATCTAAGTCTATACAGTTAGAATTCTGAGTTCCAGATTAAGTGCCAATGATCAGAGCCTCTTTAGGGAGTAACAGATAACTTCTCTTATTTAAACCTCTAACATCTGGTCTAATGTTCTCTTTGCTGCTGAAGTGTGGTTTTATTATGTCGAGATCTAAACTGCCTTCAGAAAATAAAGGTTGTGGATGTCTACGAGACTTGCATAGGGTACTCATTGAAATACTTGAAAATGTAAGATGTCAACCCTGGAGTGTTATTTGTGGCTATAAGAGGACATGTTTTCGTTTTTTGACTTAAAAATAATAATTCAGGTTGCAAATCAAAGTCAAAGCAGTTGACATACACAATTCTTTGGCCACCTGGGGTAAAAACAAAATTCCAAATAATATGTGGATAAATTATTATAAAAAATACACAAATAAAGATGAAGGAACATTTATTTCCAAATCATCAGTCAGACTTACAGAACTTACAACTCTTGTGTCAAAATATCACTCTGGCTCACCTGTGATTGGTCAGAGGCCACAGTGATGTGTTGTGATGTAGCCTGACCTTCGTTGATTGGATGGATGACGTGATTCTGCCCCCCTGCCATTTCTAAATCCTGCGGAAGTTACCGTATATGGTTACTTGTCTGATAAAGGCTTAAAAAGATCTCAAAATGATTTGAAAGAGATCATTCTGATGTAAAGAAGAATCAGTTACGAGTGGAGTAGATTTGAAATGACCATCGATTTGTCCAGGACTGACCCCTCCAGCAAATTCATCTCAAGCAGATCATTCCATGCAATAAGAAGTCTCCAAAAACCCTTCAGAGTTTTGTCACAGGATCTGCAACTACAATCAGAAAGACATTGCACAAATCTAATCGGAATGGGAGGCGTCCCAAAAGAACATGAAAGCAAAACTGCTGTTTACTAGTAAACAATTTGATGAGGAGCAGGCCTTTTGGAATAATGTGCTCTGGGCAGGAAAAGAAAAATCAAAGATAGACTTGTTTGACCTTAGTAACAGGAGACATGTTTGGTGCAGAACAATGATAGCTTTTCAGGACAAGAACCTCAGACCAGCTGTGAAGCATGGCAGTGGAAATGTCATGGTTCGGGTTGTTTCACTTCCTCAGGAATGTGGCAGTTTGCAGCTATTGCGTCAACTGTGAATTCTGCATAATATCAAAGAGCGCTTAAAGATAAAAGGAAGTGATGAAAGCGGACTTTTTAATAGAATAATGATCCTAAGCACACGAGCAAATCCACTAAGGGAGAAAAAGGAGGGTTACAGAGGTTATGACGTGGTGTCAAAAGTCAGTTTAAATCTCACTGAGATGTTGTGAGAGGTTCAGAAAAGGTCTTCTGTGATTTGGCCTCCCAGGAACGGTGTGCTGACCCTCACCACAGAAGCGCCGCCCTTGGTCAGCTGTGCGTGCATCTGTCTTTATGAAGTCGATGACAACCTCCTTTGTTTTCCCCGTGTCTAGGGAAAAGTTGTTGGTCCTACAATATGCTGCTAGCAGGTCCACTGCTTCTCTAAAAGCTGTTTTGTTGTTGTTGCTGAGGAGGTGTGTCATCGGGAAAACTAATGATGCTTGTGAAGCTGGATGATGTAGTGCAGTCGTATGTCAGCGTGAAGCACACAGCGGCGGAGAGGGCTCAGCGTGGTGGTCCTGCAGACGTGGCTGGACTCGCTGTGGTCCACTACACCCGGGACAGGGGAAGGGGGAGATGTTGAGGCCTAGCTGGCTCAGCCTCATAATCAGGTGTCGTGGGAAGATGGTGTTGAAGGTTGAGCTCAAGTCAATTATGTAAGTGTGAATGAAATATTAATGGTGTCTGTGAAGACATTTTACCGCTGTGCAGTGCAGACCCTGAAGGCAAGGCCCAGGATTGTGGCTGGTCCTGCTGCTTTGTGAGGGTCGACCCAGGGGTTGGTCTTCCTCACACTGTATGCACTCACATGCAGAACCTGGTCATCTTGAGGCACAATGGTCTTCAGCATTTTCTCAGTCTGTCAGTGGTGTTGCAAGTCTGTGGTTTTGCTTTATAGTCTGCGACGGCCCGATGCCCTTCATCAAGCTCCGTCTCTTTCTGTTGGCTGTCGATTCTCTGTGCACGACTCATGTGACAGGTTAGATCTTGCTGCTTTAACGGCTGCCTTCTCACCAGCATGGAACCTCAGCAACATCCTCTGTCTGGACCGACTTTAATAACTTGAGTCTTTCATGTTACCTGCTTCATGTGAGGTTCGTTGCATTTTATGGCAACCAAAACGTGGAAAACACAAAAATGTGAGACAGTTACTATTTAATAAATTTATCATTGTTTCCCTGCCAGTTTTCCTCGAAACCAGTTTTTGGTTTCTGTTTAGTGCTTGCCATAGACTGGCTGTGAATAGCTTCCAGCTCCGTCTCTGCTTGTCAGCAGGAGTCAATGTGCACAGACATGCAGACCGCCTCAGGCTATCGGTTACAACCCCGCTGTCTCCCTGTGAACCTGCACTCTGCTGTTTTATGGCGTTTTGTATGTACTCCATAGCGGTTAATTTCCATTTTCACATCATTTGCACAAAACACAGTTTTAATCCACTCTTACTGTTTACTGAAACTCATCTCTTTTATGAGCGTCCTGCTCTGGTTGCAGCTCTCTCAGTGAGAATTTAGGTGTGATTCGCAAATACTCTCTCCCAGCAGGAATTGGTGCAGACTGAAGGTGCATTTGTTTTCCTTCGGTATATTTTCTCATGTGTTTGCCACTTCTTTTGTCTCATGTCTTCCAGGGAGTAAAAGCTGGGAGCACAATAGTCCTTGTCTGGGCCTTGACAATAGCCATAATGAATGGGAGTGAGGGAGGAGGGAGGGGTGGAGAGAGAGGCAGAAAAGGGGCTACAGGAAGCTCTCTTCACAGCAGACTGTCATTTTTTTTGATGTCACATTTCATAAAGCCCTTTGTTTCCAATTTATTTACCTAGTGAAAGGACTCAAGGGGTCACCAGCTGCTTTCTTTTCCTCCAGCAGGTGTAAAGTGGATGCTGAACAGCTTTAGTTCACATAAATTGATGCTTAAAGCAGATTATAAATCCTCAGAGGACAAGTGTGGCGAAGCTTTGCCGACGCAGGCAAGGGAAGCAGCGCGGCATCGGCCCGGTTAAACAGGAGGGAGGGGTGGGATGTCACTTGTTGCCCCCTCTCCTATTGGGGGAGAAAGTGGGTGAGAGGTTGAGGGGGTGTTCGGGGAGGGGAGAGGAGAGATTTATTCACTGAGGTGAATTCCTTTCCTGGTAGAAGATGAAGTGGTTTGCTGGAGGGGGGGAAATTTTAGGGAGGAGTCTCGTCTTGTAGTTCACGTGTGAGTGAGCACTGCTGGAGTTTGTTTTGAGGCCATAGATCATTCTCAAGTTGCCTTTTTCTCCTCCTCGCCGCTTCTCCCTGATTCATTCAGTTTTGATATGAACAATAAAGTGTCTGGCAGGGAATCATGAGGGGTGGACTTTGCTGGTCCTCCCCTCTCGCCCCATCTCACCACCAGCTCCTGCTGCTACTGTACTCACCCCGAGTCTCTCCCCCCCCCTCCCCCTCTCCCTCCCTGTCGGATGAAAGAGGCATAACATGACTGAGAGTAACCTCGCTGCCTGCTTCTGTTAAGCCAGTCATTATTACTTCCTGGTGTCTCTCCTCTCCCCCTCCACCCCCTCACCCACCAGCCTTCCCTGTATGGAGCCCAAACCTTTTCTTCTCTTGTTCTTTCTCTGAGTGGTGCCAAGCCTGTGGCCCAGTGTGGTTCAGCCTTTTAACCAGTCTCTACAGGCTGGGATATACAGTTTCACAAGCTATATTCTCTTAGTATTGTTGCATTATATATATTTAGGATAAATGAACAAAGTGCACCGAGAGACGATTATGCCTCGAAACCGCAAGACCTGCCAGCGGGCTTGAAACGCATGTTGTCTTTTAAAGATCATTTATCAGCTGGAAAGTGTAAAAACAGAAGGGGTCATTTTTTACCTCTCCAACTTTCCTGGAACTACTTGTGTATGACATATATAACCACATCTAAGCTTAAATTGTAATATTTAATCAAAATCACCTTATTCTACATGTTAAATAAAAACCTCAAAAAATAAACCATTTGTGACGAAATTGTGTAAAAAAAAACCAACAAAAAAAAACAAGTATTCAGGGACTTTTCGACTGAACTGCAGGCTGTGTTTACACAGAGTAGATTAGAGACAAGTATGCAAACAAATTTAAAGCCTACATATGAAAAAATATCTATAGCACTTTAGAGTCAACACTGCCATTTCTAGCATTGATACAACTGTGGGCACTGGGAAAAAGGTTCTTTTCATCCATCCATCCATCCATCCATCCATCCATCCATCCGTCCGTCCATCCATCCATTATCTATGTACACGTTATCTATACAGGTCACCAGTCTATCACAGGGCTACACTTAGAGACAGACAAACAAGCACACTCACATTCACACCTACGGACAATTTAGAATCACCAATTAACCTCAACATGTTTTTAGACTGTGTGGAAGGAAGCTGGAGAACCTGGAGAGAACCTACGCTGCACGGGGAGAACATGCAAACTCCACACAGAAAGTTTCTTTTTCAATTTAAGTAAAATAAATGATTTTTTGTTTCACTGTGTCATACTGCACAGAAGACACTTTTGATTTCTCCCTTCTTCTAGCCATGGTTGAGAGGTGCAAGACTTTCTTTCTGTAGTGAAAAATGTGACAGGAACAAGAAACGCTGTTGGGTGTGGAGGTCGAGCCTTGGTATAATCCCTTATGGACAGCTTTGGACACCACAGATGCAGACTCGCTCTTATTATACTACTTTCTAGTCCACTTGGAGGATGTATTCCATATATGTGCAGGAGATCAGCAGCTATATATTCCAGTGCAGGCACAGTTGGTGCCCTTGTCGAATAGAGGCTGGCTGTGCAGGCACAAAGAAATAAAAGGTTCACAGGCAACTGCACAGAACCTTGACTACAACTTGTGCTGATGAAATCAACATCACTTGCACGAGCAGACCCTCGAATAGTCGCAAATGCAGAAATGATAAAACAAGCCTCAGAAAGAAGTGAGAATGTCTGGGAAAAAAAGCACAATATCGTTGATTCTTGTCCATTGTCCATCCTGAATATGTTATATTAAAAAAAAAGCAATTATAAATCATATAAGCCTTGTTTGTTTTCCAGCATTGATCAAATGGGATTAAAGTTTACTCTAAGGAACAGAAAAATGTATCAACAATTAAATAACTTGTAGTGAAGATAAATCACTCATTCCTTTATTACATTTGCTCCATTTATAGTGCACTTCTTGGTTTGAGAGAAATCTTTATTTTTTACAAACAATAGTATGTTGAAGTGAAGGTCAATCAACAAGTTGATCGACAGAAATTTAATCATCTGCAGTTTTGATCAAAAGGTTTATGAAGCAAATGTGAGAATTTAGTGGGGTTTTTTTTCTCTTTAATTTATTAATGTTAAATTGATCGTCTTCGGAATTTGGACTGTTAAAGAAGAAAATGAGCAATTTGAAGATGCCGACGTACGCTTTGGGCATTTTTGTAATTACCTTGGCAACTTTACACCCACTAAACAATTAAATGAAAAGAAGAATCAACAGATTAATCATTAATGAAAATAAACATTCCTTCAGCATCAAAAGAGATAAAAAGGTTTGAAGACTACAAAGTCCCACATCAATTTTTACATAAAATGCCAGGTGTATAATACAGACACAATAGAAAACACTACTAAAAGGCTTTGTTTTTAGCCTGATACATGTTTATTGGTGTGGTGCTTCCTGCTTTTAAAAAAAATTGCAGTTAAACATTTCTTTTATGCACCGTATAATTTTCTTCTTCTCACTGGCTGTTCTTGTTTTCATTCTTTAATTCTCGCCTTCTTCTCCCAGCTATGCATTTCCAGGAGTGGTTACGGTCACTTCGCTCCAGCTCAGGACTTAAAGGATCTGAATCGGAGGACTTCTGGAGTCTCCTGCCGTCTCTGCCTCTGTCCTCCTTGTCCCTGTCCTCCCTGTCTCTGTCTCCGTCCTCTCTGCTGGGTCTAGGAGCTCTGGCCTCCCTCACCGCATACTGGCTGGTGACCCGTCCTCGACCCATGCGTCCTCCCTGTGATCTGCAGGCCCAGTCTGTTGCTGTCAACGTGAGTGAACCTTGTTGCTGTCTGCGTCACAATATTCAGAGTTGTGTAAATGGAATACATGATCGTGGGAGCTGGTGAGACTGTCACTGATGGCAGTGTTTGTTGCAGGGAGATCCCTGCTGCAGGCGATCGGCTCTTCTTAAAGATGACTCTCTGCTGGAGTTTTACTACGACGACACCAGGACGGCCTATGACATGTTCCAGAGAGGCCTGAGGATCGCAGGTGATTGCAAAGACACATTTAATTAAAACCCACAATGTGAAACTTTTGTCTCCCTCTTCTGGCTGTGAGAGTAAACACATGGTATGCTGCTGCCGTTGATTGCTTTATCTTCTAGACTACAATCCTTCATGTGAATGCTGAGTTTCTTTATCTGGAGAATCAGAAACTTTACTCGCACGCTTTCTAGGTTTTTCAACCAAGCTCGTGATTGTAGTAGCCTGCATCATCTCCATCACTACAGTTGTTCACTTCTTCCGCTCTGGCAAACCAGTCATCGCTGATTCACATGAATTGCATTGCTACCGGCTCAGCAGCACAGAAATCAGATTTAAAACTCAATTATAATGATAGACTTAATCAGAATTGTGATCCGCACGAGCGTTAAACATTTTCCTCAACTTTATTGTGTAATCATATTTAAGGAGAGAACAAACAAAAAAAAGACTAATCAGTTTGATGTTCTTTTGTGAAAACCCTTTTAAATCCACAAAGGCTGCTTTGCTTCAACTTCAGTTTAAGGATTTCATTATATTCTCACGATGGAGACAAACATTGATGCCCTTTAATCTCATGAAAGGAAATCCAGCCCTACGGCATCAACACAAAAACGCAGTCTAGTTAGTAAAGGAAAAACATTTTTTTCTATGTTCTGGCCAATGCTGGCATTTTTTTGTAACAGCACTGATGTACAGTTGGAATGAAAGAAATGATATAAAAAACCACCAGAAATAGTGGGTTTTGTAACCTCTGGTGTAATGGCGTCAAAAGCCTAATCACCGTAAAACCAGAGAGATAACAGGAATACGCAGGGATGCATGATGATGTCAATATAAAAGCTATAAAAGCTTTAAAGGTCCAATATTGTGTCACATGTTCCCAGAATGTGTCTCTCAACTGTTCAGCTCAAAATACTGCAAAGATGTCTCATTTTACCATGACTGTCTCTAGTTTTAAATGCAACTTAGCTGGTGCTGCTGTCCACGTACCCCTTCAGGAAGAGGACTGTGTCTGTGAATGACAATGTGGAGCAAAACTACTGAATGCACAGACGTGAATGAGTGTGTGAGACGAGGACTTTCTGCTTTTTCTAACTTTACTCTCTGAGCGATCATTCTGCATGGGAACGTCGCTGAATTCACAGCATGGCTCAACTCATTTGTTTGTGGAGTTTGTCAATCAAAGTAATAAAATCAGTTGTTTAACGGTGCAGAGCAGCAGCTGGGGAAATGGCTCGGAAGTGACTGCTTGTTAAAATGTTGTCCTGATGGGTTACGTTTCAGTCATTACTTCAGCCTCTTTTATTTGTCTAGCAACAGGAACAGGAAAACATGCCAATGAGAACCGTTTTACTGGGAATTCAGCTGTATTAACAAACAGTATATGTGAGTCCAGTGAGCAGGAACAAACAGATGTAGGCACTGGCTGAGTTTAGGTTAGTGTTAACTCTAATTAGCTTCCTGTTGTTGTTGTGACAAAGACATCAATAATAAGAAATAATCTACTGGGTCTTAAATTCCTCAAATACTGGGGGTTCATGAAGACTCTTGTGTTCACTCTTGCAGCCAACAGCAGAACTATTGTTGTGCTTTGTGGTTGACTCATTCTAGAGTTAGCAGAAGCAGCTGTAGTCAGTAAAGTTGGTGAAGCAGCTCCAAATGCCAAATGGCTCACCTTGGAAGCAGTGAAGAGTGATGCAGGAGGACCAAAAGTTTGAGCCGGACAACATTTGGTATTTCAGTTGGAGTGTAGCCAACAGCAAAATTCTTACTGGCTTGTAAAGCTGCAATGTTTTTTAGTTGTGTAGTTGCGGAGACACTTTAAGAAGGGCAGCAGTAAACGTCTTCGTGTCTTAACAGCTTTTATTTTACACTTCCCAGTTAGAGCAACCACAAAACACAATAAAAATAGATTTCGATCATATGGGACCCTTGAAAATGAAATTCTGGCATCGACACCAGAATGAACACTGACTCAGTGTTAAGAAATGTTACATAAAAATGCTTATGGCACATTTTATATTTAAAGTAAAGCAGTTTGTTTTATTCTGCCTAAAATAAACAAGTATTTTTGAAAAGCATTCTGTTGTACGTCTGCACCTGCCAGTGTGTTTTCATGGTAAAAGTAGGCATAATAATATGTTCATTCCACTACAGGAGAGACTCGATGTTCTCTACAATTAGGTGGAAAATTTCTGTGGATATTCTGGCACCAGCAATCGACCAAAATGAGTAGAAAAATGCTGGCATATCAGATGATATCCAGTATCATGTGTACCTACTTTTGCATGTTTTGGTCTCACTAATGCAAAAATAAAGACTATCAATGTTGCACATGTTGTTTCAGGAAATGGCCCGTGTCTTGGCTTCAGGAAGCCCGGCCAGCCCTACCAGTGGATCTCCTACGCTGAGGTCAGGCATATTTGCACTATTTGATCCTCCAGGTCATCTCAGCACTTCTGTGTGCTCTGTTAATCTTTACTGTTTGCTGACTGAGCCTCTCCAATCCTTCAGGTGGCTCAGCAGGCACATGTCCTGGGCTCTGGGCTTCTGGCTAAAGGCTGCCAGCCGAACGCGCAGCAATTCGTTGGTATATTTGCACAAAACAGGCCAGAGGTATGGACTCATCGCTGCTCAGTGGTGTGATGTTTGTGGTTAATTACCTGTGAGGATTTGTTCGATGCCTTTTTAGGACACGAGCGCTTCTGTTCTCTAATTAGGGTTGTTGATCCTTAAACCTCTAAACAGCCCTACAGCTAAAAACGTTATTTTCCCTGCGTAGAACTTAATATATTACCATACACACATCTACATAAAAGTTTGCGCCCTCGGAGTGCAGGATTGCATTTTATATGAATTTTGAAGATTAGAATATGATTGCTTTTCTGTCTGTGCTGAGAATGTGTTTGCCTTTATTTATATTGAGAGCAACGTGCTGCTGGTGAATGTGGGTCTCCAGGGCAACTTAAAATTGGAGCATGTCTGCTCCCAAACTCATTTTTTAAATTTGTATATCCGTTAGCGAGGCCATTTCTGTCATTTCTGTGTAGACTGAAAGTGAAAGATAATTTTCTGCTCCATCAGAGCTCTTAACCTCTCATTAGACCAATCTACACTCTGAGTGTTGCCTGCTTGGAATAAAGTCGTTTTTTTATTTGTTGCTTTGCAAATAGGGAATGCATGGTAAAGTAATTCATTATGTATAACCTCCTGATGTTAGATATCTTAACTCCAGCGCACAGTAGCGGATGAAGACAGCAAAGAGTGTAACGGTGCTGCTTTGTCTCCCTCTGCTGGTGACAGTGGATGATCTCAGAGCTGGCCTGCTACACCTACTCCATGGCGGTGGTGCCTCTGTACGACACTCTGGGGCTCGAGGCAATGGTCCATATCCTCAACCTAGGTGAGAAAACCTGCACCTGGACATAACAAAAACACAGGTCGCTCCAAAAATCAATTAAATCTCCCAAATCAAATATCACCGAACTATCATGAGCAGTGAGATTTCAACTTGACTTTTTTTCTGGAGTCATGCAAACTGCATCAATTCCAATAAAGAAAGGGTTAAGAGAAAAAGGGAGGTGATTGTGTTGAAAATAGCAGCAAAATAAGTCATCACAACCTTTATCCAGATATCAAATGTAAAAACACTACAAAGGCATGCTTTAATTATCATTATTAGTGAAAGACTGAATAATTCCTACCTCTCTGGGCCTCTCTTAAGCAGTTATTTGAATGAAGCCATCCGAGCAGTTTAAAACAGCATGACTCTTTGGGGGGAATACTAACTTTAAATATGTGGAACCTTCCTGGAGGCGCTTTGTAGATAGAGCTTTTACTAAACGGTCCGAAAAACAAGAGGAGAAAGGTTATTTGTTCTTTTCATGTGTAAAATCTTAATCTGCAGAGTAACCATCAAAAGGATGATTACTATAAAGTCAAAATGCAACCTTTTAGCAACATTTGAAAGGGCTTTACATAAGAAAAGGCATCAAGATAAGACATAAAAGAAACGGAGCGATATGCTGACAGGTGACGGATTAAAGGAAGAACCTGAGCTGACCCGTACAGTGAGGGGATCTAGTGGATCTGTTATGCTATGGGGGGGGGGTTTGGTGGCGTGCCTTCATCCATCACGTACGAGAAGTCACTCAATGGTTTGAGGATTATGAAATTTCCGTAAATCATATGCTGCGGCCTTTACAGTCACCAGATCCCAACCTAGTTAACCACCTCTGGGACATTTTGCTCCCTACCATCACCGTCATCAAAACACCCGAATGAGGGAATGAATGAAAGAATGGGGTTCAGTTCCTTCAATAGAACTCCAGAGACTTGGAGAATCAATGCCAAGGCTCATTGCAGCTGTTCAGGTGGTTTGTGGTGGCCCAAAACCCTGCAAAGACAGTGTCTGTTGGATTTTCCTTTAATTTGTCACTCATCTGTGAATAGGATAGATTAAACAGTGCTGCCGCAATGCAGTGCAATATATGACTTTAATTGAAGTAAAAGTTCTTCAAAAACTAAATCTACTTGCTTATTTTTGAGTGTTTTGGGCCCACGGTGCAGTCATGTGAGTTCAAAACTGTTGAATTTGTTGTACAAGAGGAGTCTGAGAAATGTGTGAATTACTTTTTTTTTTTAATTGTCTATGAGAGAAACAGCCGTCGTAGCCTCATTAGTTCTGAGGGAGGCTCTGTCTGGTGGTCCTTGGGCAGAAAGCTGTGCGGAAAACCACCGATTTCACACTTTGACGAGAACATTCCTTCACAAACCTTCTGTGTCTCGGTGCGTTTTAGCGGAGATCTCTCTGGTGATCTGTGACCGGGAGGAGAAGGCAGCATCTTTGTTAGAGAACAAGGAGAAAGGCACGACTCCCAAGATCTCCTGCCTGGTTCTCTTTGACGATTTCGGCGAAGCCTTGGTGGAGAGGGCGAAGAAGTGCGAGGTGGAGGTTTTGAAACTGGAGCAGCTCATGGTGAGTAGGGTGGAAGCACTAAATCCCCGTAATGCTGACTCACTCCAATTCACCCCCTTTAATCGAGTCATCAATAATGACGTGCAAATTGATATGCGTGTCTCCTCTTTGTCCACATCCTAGGACCTGGGAAGGAAGAACCTCAAAGATCCTGTGGTGAGTTTATCGTCTCTCAGCTGCAACATTACCGCATCAAACTGATTCAAGTAAATAGCTAATCTCCCTCTAAATGCTATCATGACAGCTTTATCGTTGCTGCTGTCCCGTAAGATATCAACACTCAGTTGTAAACAGGGCTTAAATTAAGAGTGGAGGAAGCGCGTTGTCATATTCTCATATTTTATTGCTGCCTGCTGTAGCCGCCCCAGCCTCAGGATCTGGCCGTGGTCTGCTTCACCAGTGGAACCACAGGTATCGTCTGATCTCATAAGTCTCTCCGTAATTATCCTTCGCTCACATCATTAGAGAAATGTCCTTCAGTGCCCACTAACAACCTCTCTTTATGGCACCGCTGTAGTTTCCTTTGCTGTGCAGGGCACTGCAATAATGTCTTGTTTATTTATCCAGGGAAGCCCAAGGGAGCCATGATCACCCACGGCAACATCGCCTCCAACACTTCCTCTGTCATTAAGATCCTGGAGGTCTGTCTACACTTCCACCTCCTTGTCTAATTGAGAACAGCCTCACAGCTACCATCACTTCCCATCTGCTTGCATCTGTGTGTCTCAAAACTGTCCCTCTCCCTGCTGTGTCTAATGGTATGATTAATTGGATGTTTGATTGCCCCTGTCGCTGCAAGGTACTTTAACTAATTGCCCCTGTATGAAGATTCTGCTATCTAACTGCTGTTGATAAAGCCATGCAGCGTGTTTGATTGCCTTCGAGGCTTCTCTGCACGCTGCCGCCTGAACGTAATCTCTCCCTTGTGCTTTGCTCATTTTATTTCTCGTTTTTTTTTTCTCTCAGGGTTCGTTTGTGATCCGACAAGAGGATGTGTCGATCTCTTACCTGCCGCTTGCCCACATGTTTGAGAGGATGATTCAGGTAGTTGATCCTCTTCTCAGAGTTTTTTTTTTTCTTCTTTTTTTCTAGTGTGTGTAAACTAAATCAATAAATTACATCTATTTCTATCACAGGTCTCCATGTTCTGCCACGGGGCCCGAGTAGGCTTCTACCAAGGGGACATTTCTCTTCTCATGGATGACATTAAAACTCTCAAACCTACTTTCTTTCCTGTCGTGCCTCGTTTGCTCAATCGCATCTATGACAAGGTCAGTAAATACTTTTTTTTTTTTTTAGTAGCTGCCTTAACTCTTGGTTGGTTTTCAATGTTTTTGCATGTTTTCTACCATTTGCCATAAAGATCCTGGGCTCTGTGACCTCTCCGTTTCGACGGGCTTTGCTTCACTACGCCGTGAGGAGAAAGCAGGCGGAGCTCAGCAGCGGAGTCGTACGTAACAACAGTCTGTGGGACAAACTGGTGTTCAACAGGATCCAGGTCAGTTGCTGTAATCTCCAGCTGGTCTTCTGCCTGGATCAGACTTTCCCTTGTTGCTGAATTGTTGTTTAACCATTTTCCATTGTACCATCTTATGTAAGTTGCATCTATACTTCTGTCTCTCCAAAACAACACCTACTAAAACCAGCGATCTCTTTAAAAATCAACCCTGCCAAAAAACAAAAACAGTGTTTTTTTGTTTTTTTTTCAGTCATAAGTAACATATTTTGTGTTTTTCCCTGACTTTACCTTTGTCCCTGTCTGTGTTTTGTACTACTGAACACAGTGGTACATGCAGACCAGCAGCCCTGCAAATAGTCAACAAATTTGTATCCAAACTTTACAAGAGAAGCACAACTATTCCAGCAATCAATGCCAAAATCACTCGGAGCATATTGGCCCTGTGGGAGTGTATTGGAGAGGCACGCACACGGGCAAACGAGAACTGAAAGATTTTGGCTTGGTGTGATCAATACAGATGGGAAAATGTGACCGAAGTTGATAATGGTTAAAATGGAAAATAACTTGTATCCGCAGTATGATTGTATTTGAACTATTTTACACAGATACTGCATGTGTTAACTCTGTTTCAGTCCAACTTAGGAGGCAATCTACGGTTCGCCCTGACTGCTTCAGCACCCATCTCCACCACTGTGCTGTCCTTCCTCAGAGCCACTCTGGGCTGCCTGATATTTGAGGGTTATGGCCAGACAGAGTGCACTGCAGGCTGCACTTTCTCTATGCCAGGGGACTGGAGCACAGGTAAGGAACAATCTCATTTTTTTTCCCCTCCTTGATCCTGGTTCCTCCTGTCCTCAGCAGGCGTGTGGATGTGTCTCTGTCAGGTCACGTTGGTGCTCCTTTGCCCTGCGCCATGGTGAAGCTGGTAGACATCCCTGACATGAACTACTACGCAAAGAACGGCGAGGGAGAGGTGGGCTGGTGTAAACATGCAAGTACACACTATATATTACTAAACAGTGTGGACCCTGCTAAAACCTCTCGCTGCTTCATCCTGTTAGATTTGTATTTGGGGCCCCAGCGTGTTCAGAGGCTACCTGAGGGACCCAGAGAGGACAGCTGAGGCCTTGGACAGCGATGGCTGGCTGCACTCTGGGGACGTGGGCCAGTGGCTTCCAGTAAGATTAGACACAATCATTGGCCTGTAGAGGACTCAAATATAATTTACTTTAAGTGAGCAAATATCTCTTTTTACACTTCTCATGTGTCAGAATGGGACACTACGCATCGTTGACAGAAAGAAGCACATCTTCAAGCTGGCACAGGGAGAGTACATCGCTCCAGAGAAGATAGAAAATGTCTACATGCGTTGCATTCCTGTTCTGCAGGTGTTTGTGCACGGAGATAGTTTACAGGTATAACTCATTATACAAACTAATTGCTGTTCAGTAAATCTGGATGCAAAATATGTGCCTACGTGCGTGGTAAATATTTACATTTTCTCCTTTATTTCATGTTACCAGTCTTATCTCATAGGCATAGTTGTGCCTGATCCTGAGGTGTTTGTGGACTGGGCTAAAGATCGGGGATTTGTGGGGTCCCACGAGGAGCTGTGCCAAAATCCTGTATGTCAAATTCCTCATTTTGAAACAACACTTGTATATAATTGTTAAAAATGACTTTGAAATAGATTTTTTAAAAATGGTTGTTTGTCTTCAGGATGTAAAGAATGCAGTATTAGAGGACATGAAAACCGTGGGGAAGGAGGCAGGACTGAAGTCCTTTGAACAAGTGAGCAATCTCTGCCAACGCTGATCTCGGTTCAGATTTACAAGCTCTTATGTGGCTGACAGTAACTTTGTTCTTTAATTTTGGGTCTCATCTTTGTATCGTTTCAGGTAAAGGACCTTTACTTGCATCCGGAGACGTTCACTGTCGCCAACGGCCTTCTCACGCCCACCTTGAAGAGCAGGCGTACCGACATCCGTAGAGTGTTTCAGGAACAGATATCAAGCATGTACAGCAAGACACCAATTTAACTCCACTCAGTAATTTTACACACCCGAATGTCACTGGTGTCCTGTATGAGAAAGAAATGGAACTTGGGAGAGGAAATTAAACACCCTGAAGTGCCTCGTCTAAAATCTGCAACTGAATATATTTTGGAATATTGCCATTTTGGTTTAAGGAAATTTTTAACTCGTGTCTACCTGTGACCAACTCTGACACATACACTGAACAGCCACAATATTAAAACCACCTGCCTGAGATTGTTTAGGTCGCCAACACAGCTCAGACCTGTCGAGGCCTGGACTTCACAGACATTGGAAGCAGATCCTTTGGGTCCTAAAGTCACACCCACAGATGCTTGACTGGATTGAGATCTGAAGAATTTGGAGGTTAAGTTTAATACCTTAAACTTTGTCATGTTCCTCAAACCACTGATGAACAGTGTTTGTGATGTTGCAGTTTCCTAGAAGAGGGTGAGCGTGGGCACTCTGACCAGTCTGTGGCTACGCTGTTAGCTGTGATGTGTCTGTGTTCTGACAGCCTTGTATCATAGTCTGAACTAAGGTTTTTAGAAACGTGTGCTACACTAGCTCTTCTGTGGAATCGGACCATGTGAGCCTTATCACCAGTTTACTGGTTGACCTTCCTGGGACCACTTAGACCCACTGCATACTGGGAGCATCTGGCCCTATCTCAAATTCCTTTGCTTCCCATTTTTTCTAGCTTCCAATGCATAAACTTTAACAAGTGATCATTAGTCTGCTGCCTGATATATTCCACTCCTTGATCAGTGCCATTGCAACAAGAAAATCAATGTTCATCACTTCTCCGGTCAGTTGGTTTAATGTTGTGGCTGATCAGTGTTTATGTAATGTTAACTCGTCACATAAAAATTAAGTGGATGGGTCCAAACCATTTTAATTTCTGTTCCACTGTTGTCCTCCTCACTAATTCAACACTGGAATTCACTGGAGGTTTTAAGGGAGCATAAATTATTGTTTAGTTGTAGAGTGGAGAATCACAGAAGGTACTAGGAAGCCACTTGCAGAGGCATAAATGTAGATACTTTATTTACACTGCACTGTTATTTTCCCAAGTGAAGATTTTTAAAGGGACTCCGTTACACGTACTTGGGATGTCGTTTCTCATGTGAGTTGCATTAACTGTAGGTTTTTATATTTCAGCTGTTGGATCCTTGTATCACCATGACATAAGCTTTTTATGGACATGCTAGCTCTTGGATCACATGATTTACCTAACTGGTTCTGAGGCATTTCATGAACTACTTCACTTGAAATTAAACTATTAAGAATAGCAAGTGTTTCAACCTGCAGTGATTTGGGGAGAGAAAAGTTCAACTGTAAATACTGCTTATTTTACGATTTGTCAACAGGATGCTACTGACTAATTCCAGTGAAGTTAAAGAACAGAAATAAAGATTAATAACGGATGACTTTTTTTTGCATGATTCTATTCACGAAACACTTTTACTCCTGTTTGAGCAAAGACTCGACTCCTGCAGTCACCTGGAGGAATATAGTGGATCTTAAATTTAAATTCATCAAACCAACAAAATCAAAAAAGGGCACTGGTTGCTGTTCTCGCAGTTTATTGACTTCATGATTGACTTCACCTTGAGAACACAGCTGAAAACATTGTCATTTGATAGATACATTTAAAAACCCACTCTAATGCTAAAGTATTCACTTAGTTGTGTTAAAAAAAAAAGAAGAAAAAAAGGAATCAACCATTACTACATTTTAAAGTCTTGTTTAGAAAAGCACCTTCATTAATACAGTTAATTACATGTAACTCATTCTGCATTGCAGAACACAACACAAAGACAGGCAATAGACTAAGCACTTTCTTCAAATATTTCCATATCAAAAAGATCAAAGAATAAATAGCTGTGTTGTCGGTATGACGCCTTACAATAAGTCCACTAATGTGACATGGGAACAATCAGTGTGTGTACATTACCATGCAGTGTGTGCATCATACTGAGGATCTACCTGATGGAAGGTGGAAACAAAGGAGTGCAATGACAGTATGATTTGGTCCAAAATCAAGGGAAGCCAAAAAAAAATAATTTCCAACCCTGGTGCTGAGGGTTCACAGGAAGGACTTTGTAGAGTGCCAACAATGTGTGAGGTTCTTTGCTAACACACACTCAAACCAACAATAGAACAAAGGATGGATGGTGTGAACAAAAGGAAAGCACGTGTCATAATCAGTATTACCCACTAGAGGGAGCACCAGCCTTTGTTTTTTTTTCTGAGACAGCAACTGGTTATCTCTGCAGCCTGAGTGGTCGACCTTGCAACACCGCTGCACAGGCATAGTCTCACTTCACACAAGTTAGTTTTCATGTTACATCCAAAGTCGAGACAAGGCAGGCACATTATGCACATGTGATGCTACAAATATCATCTTTAAGTCCCAATAAAAAGCCCTCACACAGCATGGCACAGAGCTTAACTTCAAGATAACCAGAAAAAAGGCCAAAATACATTTTTTTGCCGATGACCTACAGTACGTTACATGACATTCAGTCTGTAGGGTTTGTAACGTCAAAGTTGGGTGATAAAAACTACGTTTCACAGATTGTTGGTAACACAGCAGATGTGACTAATAAAAGCATTTCCTTGCCGACTTCCTACTTTAGGAACAAATGCTTATAGATATCTCTGAAACCACGAAGTGTAACCCTGTTAATTAGTTCAGACGAGATCTGTTTGATTTCTTTGCTAAAAAAAAAGACAACATATTGGCTTATAATGTTGCACTTGGCTGATGGCTTAGTTAATGTGGCATTCAGCTGCTTTGAGCTGCAGAGCGTCTTTATAGAGAGAATGAAAGATTAGGGTGTAGTGCAAGAGGAATGGGGGGGTGATGAGGCCGCAAGGAAACAAACTGATAATCAGGTTAAGGCCATTGCTGTCCGTTTGAACTCCGGAGGAGCTTGAGTGCAGTCCATTCAGAGAAGCATGAAAAGAGCCCTTCCCGATTTTCAGCTTTCCTCCCTCAGTCGTCGGCGACAATGGACAGAGCACGCAACTCGCTGAGCTTGGCCTCGGTCTCCCTCTCCCTCTGCTCGTCAGTCAGCCCTGCCTGGTCGATCTGGTCTGTTAACTCGCTGAAGATCTTGTACATTTCAGTGAAATAGACCACCTGGTGGGCAGGAAAGAAAAAAATAAAGACTTAGTCTGGGAAAGCAGATTAAAAAAAAAAAAAATCCTGTCTGTCCTCTGACAAAAACTGGACAGAGTCAATCCTCAGACCTTTTCTAGATGCCTCTTAGGAAAAAACTCCAAATTCATATCCAAACTCTGCTCCACTCACACAATCTAATCTTGCTTTTACTTACACAAGTCTGAAGCTGCTTGTCTCAACCCTGCTAATGAGAAGTGATTTGAGAGGAGAAGAGGGAGCCCACAGATATCAAACAACTCTGACAAAGCCCCAAAACCCAGCACTTCAGTGGGTAGTGACCCTGCTTTTCTCTCCCAATCTGAACAAGAGATAGAGAGTGTTCACTGAAAGCTTTCTTGACACTTCCCACCCCTGCTTCTTCCCCTTAGTTCATGAGTCAGGCTCCCTAGAGAGTTGCTTTGATGATTAATAGACTTTAATCACATTACAAGACTCCAGAAGAGTGGGCTGAGAATGAAAGTACTGGGAAATACAACCCCTTAAAACCCACACACACATCTCAATATTTATTCATGTAGCAATGCATATGATGCCATGCTCTTAAGGGGGCATCGCTGGTGTCTCGGAAATTTCATGTGTGTTCAACTGCAGGCCGAAGCAGTAAGACCAACCGAGATACCAGTGGGAGAAAAAAAATACTTATTCACTTACAGGGTCACAATAGAGCAAGGATTACTTGAAGACTTATAACCCTGTCATAAGTGGCCTGGACACTGTCAGCCAAAAGGAAAAAAAAACCCTCAAGTTTCTACACCACCTTGTACAAGCCTTTTTCAGTTCTCAGTCTTTGCATGTTTATACCAATATTTGCCACCTAAACCACATGAGTGGGCCATAAGTATTGGGTTACTGCTGTTTGTGGGGGTAAAGCGGATATTTTTTTTTCCAAAAGTGGCTTGTTGAAAGAGCCATCGGAAATGTCCATATGACCAGTGATGATAATGTACACCAGATCAGTGTCTAGGTTCCATCTGCAGCAAAGACTACTATTACAATTAGTCGAGTCACCACGAGGAGTAAACGCAGCCTCACACAGCTTTGGCCACCTACGGTACAAAAAAAAAGGAGCCTTTGGGTAAAACAGAGCTTTAATTTACATGACTTTTGTCTGGGCATTTTAACATGCCATAGTCCCAGCTGCTTAATATTTATACAGGGAGCTTACACTTTGACCTCTGAAAATAATGAATAATTTAAGTTGCATTCTATGCAGCAAGTCCTTCAACAGTATGTCCACTGTTAAAGAATCAACTGACAAAAGATCATCTTTAAATGCTGTGGGTTTTTTTTGTTTTGTTTTGTTTTAAATGAAGACAATGTCTCAATTCATCAACATCTGTACAGGTGGACAGGTCAGGCTGTGTCTCCCACTGACAGTTGCTGGACAGGACTCATCGCTGAAGGCTCAAAACAAAGACAGCCTTTGTGCCTTTTGCTGCTGCTGCTGCTGCTGCTGAGAGCTGAGCAGCAACAAGCGGCTGGGAGAGAAGGGAACAGAGGATGAAGCCGAGCACATAGAACAAGGCTGGGGATGAGGTCTACTGGTCCACTGACCACCCACATATGGCTGCGTGTATGTAAGTGTGAAAATGCTCATTCATGTGTTTGAACTACATGAATCAAGATAATGTAGACAGAATAAAATAGCCAGTGTAATAATAGTAGCTCTTACCTCATTTAAAGCCAGGTAAAAGGTAGAAAATACGATATAATCTCAAAAGAGAAACAAATCTGAGTTTAGATTTGTAGAAACATTGTTGGGTATAGTTGATCGCTTTGTTTGCTAATTTTACATTCAAAGTGCATCACAGAACTCCATAATTGTCATTAAGTCGGAGATAATCTAGTTTACTAATTAGGAGCGTGCCGGTGACTGTCCCAAAGAGGAAATGACAAGGCCAGGCAGCTCTGTGGTGGGGGAGGGGGACATGGTGGCGCTAACTTGAGACACCCAGTGGCTTTAAGAGAAGCTTCAGGTTAGAGGACAGCTTGCAGGACTGCAGTGGAGCCAGACAGATGAGGTCTTCCTGGACTAAACACAGTAGTGTGGGCCGTCACTGGGGGTTAATCACATTAGGACTGTGTGGAGGGAGACAGACTGCCTGGGTTATACACGCCCTTCATCAGACACTTCATGCACTGTTTAACCAAGGCTCAGAGGGTGTAACTGCACACTGCCGGGAGGGTGTGTGCATGCAGCTGTGAGAGCCTCACTGGGATGCACATCTCCAGGGGGGGGTCACTAACCTGCGCCCGGATGAGAGCCTCAAAGCTGGGCTGGAAGTAGTCGATGCGGCTGTGGTAGAACTTGGGCATCTCGTCCAGCAGCTGCTTGTTCTTGGCCTCGAAGTCTTCCTTGACAGGTCGGAGTTCCTCTCTTGCCTGGGTTGAAGGGGAAAGAAAAAGAACAGCTCACCAAGGGCCTCTGTCGGTTCTAAATTTAGAGAGTATCCATCCATTTCACAAATGTATGTGTAATGACAATACACATTAAAGATTTTTCCACAAAAATGTGCACGAGGAGTTACAGATTAAGAGAAAAACAAAGACAAACAAGTTCGTTTTAAGTTAATTCATTACTTGAGCCATCATTAGTGTTCTTTTTCTTATTGTTCAGAAAGATATTTGCCTAATTCCCACGGAGAAGCAGTGCAAAAAAAAGGCTGTAATCACGACCACAGTGAGGAGGAGTGGGTAATGTGGGCAGACTTGGCTGTGAGTGGACTCCAGCACCACTGATCTGTGTGTGAATGTATTAGTGGGTAGTCTACTGTAGGCATGGAGTTATGGAATGCACAATGAATAAGTGTGAGAGGGTGAGAATTTTTATTATGGGGAAGGGGGGAGTTGCTATATTCAAACTGCAACATATTGTTTATCTGCTGCATTATGGTATGTGGTCTGTTCACCTTAGTTACTTTTCTTTACACATGCCAGTTGAAATGCCACACAAGTGTTTTGTCAGGATCATTTCTTTAAGTGCACAGGGAAAGGGCAGGGATGTGGGGGCCTCTTCAAGGCTTTGTTCCCCTGACAGTGCTTTTCTCAATGTGTGTGGGTGGCTCACCATGTGAGGATGTGTTAGAGGCAATAGCATAGGCAACACTGCAGCACTATCTGTGAATGTGTGTGCTTCTGTAGTGGCCTCATCGTGTGTGTATGTGTGTCTACAATTCTCAATTACGTGCCTGTAGATGTGCAGCAGTGCCTTTTTGAAAAGACACTACTTGAGAGCCTGGTAGCTTGCGTGGGTGAAGGAGCGCACATGTACAGTATGCATGTGCTCAACTATTTTTGTTCATATCCAGTCAGCATTTGTGTCTTTTTCCACTTATGGTGCTCTATTCACAATACATGCAACATGTAAGAGCAAGTGAACTCTGCTCCTCTGCAGTAAGAGGGAGCATTCGAGTGGACCAACACGTGCACCAATGCAGGCTTTTAACTGACAGTACCTGATGTAGTTTGACCATAACGGGCCCAGTTTTTTCTTTCTCTTCATATTTCTCCACTTTCGATTGCAACCGCTTGTAGTCCTGCAGCGCCTGCTCCCGACGTTTCACCGCCATGTTAAGGCTGGGGAAGACACCACTGTACCTGAAACATTCCAGCACACATAATTATAAATATGTGACACACATAATTAGACATACCTAAAACAACCAGGGCATTAAACAAAACATGCATAAGTGTGCATGCAGGCAAACAAAAACAATCCCCAGACACTCACGCCAGCGTCCTCATATGGGGGGAAAAATAAATAAATAACAGATTTCTGAGAGAAACTGGAGTTACTGAAAACACTGAAACCACTTTTTTCTGCTCTATGAAATCTGTAGACATGTATTCTGCATGGCATCGTATCTTAATAACAGTCATTATGATGTAATAAAATTCCCCTCCTAAACATCTTATTGTAGAGGTACTCTCAAACCCCTAAGGACAGCTCTGCATTAAGCTTCCTCTAATCTATTATCTAATTACTGTAGTTCAGAATGGCATGAAACAATTCATTTTGTGACAATTATCATATTCCAAATGAAAATATATTCTTGCAACAAGAATCCTAGTCTTCAGCACTAAAAATAGGAAAACATTCATCTGTAACTTAGCAACAGGAGTCTGAGCTTCATCCTGGGACTTGTTGCACTGGTTTTGTGGCTGCTGTTAATGGGAAGCAGGAATACTGTATACCGTAAATATCCAACCTCATAATAGTTATGGAAATTAATTTTAAAAAATTAAAACAAACAAATGCAGAACATAGTATCTGAAATACAAGATTAAAGTATCTTTGAATGTATGCAGCATCAATATTTAGTATGTCGTAAATACCCAACATTATTTCTTTAAACGGAGATAGTTGTGCTCTATTTTCATTAGTTTTAAAAGGCTTAGAATGTACAAACAATATTAAAGAGAGATGTGAGGGGGAAGTAAGATATCAGCAAGGTTTGAGATAAATCCCAGCAGTTATTATCAAATTTGTAGCCAATGAATTAATATTGTTATTTTTGGCCTTTCTAATATGTAAACAAAAACCAGTGACAGTGATTTTCATAAGCAGGCTACCGGATTATTCACACAGGTGCCTGCTACATGTGAGTCAGTAATAAAAACAATCGTAATGAAGAATTAGATATAGCTTTTTAAAAAATGACTCATTTAAAGCATTTCATCAACTGTGTAGGCACATTACTACAATAGTTTATTATGTGCGCCTTTGCCCATAGCGTTATTAGCCACAAAATGTGTGGGCTTCATGATGTACGTTCCTCTCTATGCCAACCCTTGCCCTGCTCTGTGCAGCAGATGAGGGAACCACTGAGAACCTGTGAACTGACTGTGAAATCCTAGATTACAACCGTGTCTTCCTCGTGCACCTTACCAGAGGCCAGAAGAGGGGGGTGGGGGGGTGGGGAAAGTTATTGAGCTGAGGCTCTGTCTCAGACAAGCAGGGATTGTTTCCGACAGGAAGTTAAGCAAGGAGTGGTCTTGTAGCGTTTGAGTGACATCACGGAGCTCAGCACAGCCCAGCCACACAGCCCACGCTCTACCGCTATTTATAAAATACCACTTTGGCCCAGTTTATGGCAGGGGTGGATGCCGATCCTCAAGTCTACTATCTGCTCCAGTGTACACATACTTGAAGTGCCAAGGGATTATGTAACTGCCCTCTAGGCATGACTGCTCTCCAGCACAATCCTATTGGCTGATGACAACGCGGCAACAAACCAGCTTTCATACGACACAAAAGCTGATTGAATTCTCACCAGGTTAGTTCACCTGGTAACACAGTGCCATTTCCTCATGACACACCGCGATGGCCTGCTGTATGACTAAATAGGACAACACTGTCAGTGACTTCTATGTTTCAAAAAAATGAATGGCCACTGCTGTCCTGGTGCTGAAGGAGGAGAAAGAGCTTGACACAAAGCCAACTGCTGATTAACTCATTCTTGTCCTTTTCCTGCTGGATGCTGGTGTCTCACTGTTACGTTGATGGCTCTCCGTGTCTAGAAGTCACAATGACTCAGCTGAGTCTTTGGCTTCCGCACGAGAATATGCAGCGGTGGCCCTTGTTGAAGGTGCCTACACATACTTTGCAATAATGGTTTTGTCTAAAACTGTCCAGGCTCTGGACATTTCCCTCGATGTCCTGGCCTTGGCTGGACAACTACCGGTCAGCCAGCAAGGTCTGCATTTGTGGTCAGTCTTGTCTGGATGAGGTCTTACACTGGTTGAGGGTTGCGCAGGGGCCAAGGGCACACCACTGTCCATGTGACAGGTCAGGGTGTGGTGAACAGGCTGGATGGAAATAGCATCTGGACCAGAAAGTGTGTTTATGAGCAGCTGCCAATCCACAGACAGGCCAATCTGACCCGTCAGCCAAGCCTAAGTCTGGTCTAGACACCCTCAGTCTAGAAGGCTGGCTGTCCCTCTCAACTATCAACATCACATAACTTACTACTGCAAAAGAACGCACAGCAAGCCACTAAAAGTATGGGAAAGTGAATTGTTTATGTGCAAAATTGCCACCTATAAGTGTCACAATCTCAGATGAAGACTTAAGGCTACATCACGTGGCGAGTTTTGTTAAAATATGCTTGCAGTAATTGTAAAATAATTACCACCTGCTCTACAAATGGTTTAAGAGCAGTGCGCCATGGGAACTTGATTGTGACGTACATGCCAGCAGAACCTCCTTTGTCTCAGCAAAAGAGTCTGATCTGCTGCAACTTGTCTTGTGTTTTGTTGATCAAAACTGACGCAGCCTGGTTACGCAGTACATCAGATAAGAAAAAAGTAAACACTTTGTAGACAAGAAAAATAAGCTTCAGTTACAAAAACTCCACCACAAAATGAATAAATTCATTAATTTCCCCCACAAAAAAAATCAGCATCAGCCCTACGAGTAAGGCCAAATAGTACCACTGCCTCCAGGCCACACAACCTGCTTCAGGAGCAGAGTCTTCCTCTGATTGAGACGGCTGAAGGAGATTTGTCCAGGTCTAGCTCAACCTGGGGCAGAGGTCTCAAAACAGGTTTAACTTCTGTCTCACGCAAAAGAGCAACGGTGCAGAAAGGGCTAGGTTAGAAGGCCTAGATAACACAAATGCCTCAATGCCCACGCACTCCCCTCCCCTCACATAAACATGTGATGTCATTCAGTGACCCCGCAGAGTGGATGAAACTCTCGTCTGGGCCTGAGAGACACGGAGAGACACGGAGGGTAGAAGCGGGGGGCTGCTTTTTTGTTTGTTTACCGCACGTTTTACCACACAAAGTATTAACGATGGATGCCAAAATTTTAAATAGCAATCACACATGGACACAATCACGTACCAAACACACAAATACACACGCACGCAACCCATTTAAAGTCTTCCATTAACATAACGTTCTCCTTTTCAACTCTTCTCTAATTGTCTTTACAATGACACAAGATCACCAGTAGAGTATTTTGAGACAAGTAAATAATGAAAAATACTCATTAGTGAAGGACTAATGGAATCTTAATGGAAGCTTTAAAGTATAGCAGCTTTTGTGTCTAGGTTTTCTATAGAAGACACTTTGATAAACTAATAACTAATAGTGCTGTGTTTTTCAGGAGGGGAAAAAGTTAATAGAGAGGTCAGTTTAGCTTGGCATTAAAATTCATTTATGAACTTACTTCCTCTGCTCTGTTTTAGCATCATGTAAATGCCTAACTTTACAGTCTAAAATCCCCTATAAATTTGTGGACTGGTGTTTGTGTATGTGTGCATGTTTGTGTCAGAGCGTGCACTGTCCTGAGACAGTTCTCTTCCTCAACCAATCCACGGCTCTGGGCCCAGGAAGCTGGGCCTTTTGCCATATTCTGAGCCTGCCCACACGTCCGCCTGCCGCCCACCAGGAAGAGGAAATTAGAACCATTCCATCCTGTCATTGCTCCGCCACCAGAGCGCACGAGGAAAAGAGGGCTTAGCGTGCAGGCACGCGCACACACACACACACACACACACTCACACACACATATACACATACACACACACACAGTCTGACCTAACCAATTCATGTTTTGACAGAGGATTCTCTTGACATTGGTTATTTTACAAAATGACAGCTTTATGGGGGAGAAAGTTCAACACAAATTTGCTATAGAAACAATATGCACGTGCTCGCTTACAAAGCACATGTTTAATCTCCTGGGAGGAGCCAAGAGGAGGAAGCAAAACCTTAACAAGCGCTCCGGAAGAACGGGTGGGATCGTCCAGCCACTCCCTTCAGTACCTCTGCTTTGCATGAGTGTGAGTGTGTGTGTGTGTGTGTGTGTGTGTGTGTGCGTGCGTGCGTGCATGTGCAAAGTGAGGCTTAAGGAATGGAATAGCACTCACTGCCTTCTCAAATGGGGGCGAGTATTAGGAATGAGAACCAAATAAACTTTCTTCCAGACACGCTACCACCACAGCACCGCCACTCACTCCCCAGTTCGTTTTTACGATCTGTATTACTACACTGCAGGCCTTCTTGTGGTCCTGCGTTGCAGCTATACTTTCCACCCAGCTAGTGTGAAGAATAGAGCTAGGTCAAACAATAAAAATGTTATGGAGCACTGGACCTTGTCTGGCCAGAGTGTCATATGGATTTACCACAGTGGGAAGATTAAGCAACAAAACGGAACTTTACAATTCTTCCCTATGGTGATTGCATGTAAATAAGCATGTGCTCTAAATTCAGTAAACAGTCTTATGTAAAACCATCACGCTACTATATATATATATATATATATATATATATATATATACACACACACACACACACACACACAC
>NW_007578299.1:207391-307341 GCF_000690725.1 Stegastes partitus
CACACACACACACTATACTATACCTATAGAGAGACATTTAAAGCCAACCCAGACAGAGTAGGAGGAATCAAGATTGACACTTACTTTTTCAGAGGATCAATAACGGTCTTCTGGATCTGGTTGACCTGAAATATAAAGGACATTTGTTAAAACAAGCAATAATAACCTCTATATCAAGGGAAGCCACATTACAAATTGTTATTCATTGTCAAATTGAGTTACATCAGAAGTGAAGTCGGAACCAAATAGCTTCTACATCTCTCGCTCATTAGCTGCAAAGTAATGCCGCGGCACAAACATCAACACTTGTGTATATTTCAAACAGAGCACTCAAGAAAAAGGGGAGGGGGGGGGGCTTGCAAAGAAACTTTCATGACGTTGACTCTTTTATTGTACACAAGCCCTGAGGAGAAACCCCTGAATATTCATTGAGCTTGCGATACAAAAGGATGGAACTGTCAGGGGACGGACATGAAAGCAAAGCCCAACTGATTTCAAATCCTGTGGAGGGTGGGCTGCCTTACAAGATGAAAGTTCTTTACAAACAAACATTTTAACAATAACAGTTTATATTTTCCTGCATTCTCCTTCTGGTTGCCAGAACCGACAGGGGAGGGAAGGAGGGGAAGGGGGGTGTTAAATGGAAGTAAACGAACATCTCATCTCGAGGCCTCCAGCCCCAGCACCAAGTCTCATCGACAGAAGTTGGCGCACAATTAATAAAGTTTCCAGCGTCATTTACATTGCAGATTCAAAATGACTGCTACGACTGGATCTGCCAGCGTAACAGAGTTAAGTTAACCAGGCAATCAAGCCAAGTGAACAGCAAATGCTAGGGAACAGTGGAGGAGAATTTGAAGCAGTGAGATGTGAAGTGACAGCTGCATGAGAACAGTGAGCAGCTCCACTAATCATATGTTCACTTGCTATTGGAAGGACAGTCAATCACACCACAAGAAGGAAGCAAGATCGCAGCTGTGCTTTGTAAAAATGCCCTGACCATCTATGAGAACATACAGCAACACTCACTGCTTCACACAGGCAGATTTCCAAGTACAAAATGGTTGATTGTGGTTTGAGGGAAAACAGAGAACCAATAACAAATAAGTACATGGGAATTCACATTTTCTTTGTTTTACATATTCACACCATCTCCCCCTCCCCGACTTGAGCTGCGCTGCTGCTTCTAAGGTGAGAGCATGCAGCGAGGAGGGAGAAGAACAGCGGCAGATTTGCTTAAGCATGCTGGTGCCCTCTACCCTCTGCCCCTTCCCACAGAGAGGGGGGGGGCAGAGCTATTCCTTGGAGGCCCCGCAGAGCCTGAGGCCGGCGCTCAAGCAGCAGTCTCCATCAGTGAGTCACGGGGCAGAGGCCATCCCGGCACACAGGCCTCCCAAAAATACACACAGATCGCAGAGGAAATCAATATCCCTCCAAACGGAGCATCCTCTACTGCGCTGCCGCCATCTACACTGGGGCTCAGCTTCGGCAGCAGTGTGCCGGCGGGGCTGTGCGCCCTCCTCAGCCCCAGAAATAAACACACAGACCTGGGCCACTGCTGCCTTCATTATCGCTGCACGTTTTATCTGCTGGCTCTCTCACTTGTGGGCCCTGCGGCAGAACATCTCGTCTCAACACGGAGAAGAGCAAAGGGTGGATGCTTTTGTGTCTGTTTTGCTGGAGCAATAAGGTTTGCTGTTGGTGCCGTCAGAATCAACAGCCAGCTTGAAGGGAGAAGTTAGAGTAGTGTTCGAGTGAGCTGTGCTGGATTTTAAACACCTAGCAAACCTAGAGGTGATACACACAGCAGACTGACCAGAAAGTATTCACAATCACTATTTTGCCTTTAGCTCACTTTTAGCCACTCTACAAAAGGAGCCACATAGCCCAGCCCAAATCTGGAAGTGAACATTGTGTTAAGGTGAGGATTTTTATTTAGTAAGACTGAAAGAAGTGCAGAGAAAATCAGGTGTGACCTCGCTGTCAAAATCCACTCCGGATGAAAGTGGGAAAAAAAAAAAATAACCACGTCAATACAGTTGGTGACTGTTGTCCTCAACAAGTGAGAAACTGTGCTGGGATCAAAGTGCCTGGCTGAATCACTGTCAAACACATCAGAGTCACAGAACCAAACAGGAAAACTACACACCATATAGCCAGAAAATTGATCCACTACTACACACTATAGAGATTCTTTGGTACTCGAGACTGCTGAAAACATGAAAATACAAAACCACATTGAAATGAGAGACGACTGCCTGAAGCGATTTTAGCCAAGAGGAAAAAGTGCAGCAGGGAGACTTTGATGCTGAAGATACCTTCAAACTAAAGTTTTCAATTGACATGGAAAGAAGGGTAGATTTAGAGTACCCAACGTTACTTATCCATTCAGTCAAGTGTGCGTGGTTAGTGCCGTTTAAATTTTGTCTCCAGCTCAGAATTCAAAAGACAGTGAAAATGGAAAAGCTAATTTGATATTGTATAAAATCTGAAGAATGTGAAAGTGCTCTATCCTGAAAACAGTCAAACTGGCAGGAGTGCTCTCCTGGGCACTCAACCAAGCCAAGTCCTGGAACATACGCACCCCGGGTCACAAACCCACACATTCAGTCCAACCTACATTTTACTTTGTCTAGTCACTCAAAATGGCTCCTGTAAAATTTGATGAGCTGTGAGCAAAACCAATCTGAAAGACTGGTGTGTCAAAACTGAAGAAAGAAGGACAGAAACAAAAGTGATTGCGACAGAATAGTTGTTAAAACTCCACCCTACACTTTCCACATGTTTATTATGCAATATAATATTTTCTTTCATTTTCTGTCAAAGTAGAAATAAAGCTCCTCACATGACATCACGCTTAAAATGCACAAATATTATATATTAACTTATTGCATGATGAAATTTATTCACCAGCGTAACCTACTTAGATAGACAATATGCTCATTTCAAATGCGGACTTCAAAACATTTTTCCAGGAACTTAGGTTGCTGCTTGGACACTTCCTCGCTCACGTTCCTTGGGGAACAGCTTATGGCTTGATTTTCTATGGAAACTGAGTCCACTTCATGAGGGTTCACAGAAAATATAAATCATGTCCTCTCAACCCTATATGTACATTTCCAGGTGACAGATGGTCTGTTATTCCTGCGATACTACACTACACTTTCACCATGGAATAATAAATTTATCCACTGTTTTCAAAGGTATTCATTTTCTCCCCCTTGTTGGCTCGTTGTTGTGGGAAAGGTTATGAAATCATTCTGGTTCAAAACAAAATATGAAAAGAAAGGGGAATATTTTTAAGGCAACAAATGTGAAAAGCCTAGAACACCTACTATCAGGGCAATGAGTCAAGAAAACACAGATGGAAAAAAGTCAATCGGTATATGCCTTAGTGTGATCTCCTGTGTTCTCTCCTGTATTTTTTCCTCTTTAAATGTCTACCCTTCACAGTGGAGTGCCTTGAGGATGCACACATGCGGTGCCACTATGATTCACATTATAACTACCTGTGGCGATGATTCTAATCAAAAACTGAAGTGCACCCGGAAAATAATCTGAAGAGGCCTGACAGCCAAAGAAGAGATCTTCACAAAGTACAGCTGTGGAAGAGCAGGCAAGAGTACGCTGTACTGCTTACAGTTCTGGAAAGAAATGTCTGCCTAACTACGGTCGGCCCTTAGGACAAAACATACAAGAGTGAGAAGTAAAAACATTAAAAGAAATGCCTTCCAAATCAACAAATGCTGCAAATGTCTAAACGCAACCAACAGAAATGTAAAACATGAAAGCAAATGTAAATGAAGGAAGGGATGGACCATATTTTGGCTACACTGGTTGGATGACAACGTCGGGCTTGGTCTGCCTGTCGGCGTCTGTCAGTACGCTGATACGATCTGAAACGCTGGTGATTCCTCGGGTGTTTTTTCATCTGGTGCTACTAAAAAATGTAGAGCTGCAGGAGGGATTTGAGAAGTTTATAGTGTTTACGCGTATTATAAGTTTTATAAATTCATGCTCATTACAGTTGCTCTACTCCATGAACTAACTTTTTGCTGTAACCTTTCAAGACTATATGGGTGACCCGTCAATGTAAAAAAAAAAAAGAGTTGAACGGAAGCCAAATGTTTGTTTCAGTACGTAATGCAAGCAATACAAATGACTTGTTCACTTCTCAAGCTGTGAGATATTGTTATGAATTTTGTGGCAGGGCTTATTTTCTGGTTGGAAAAAGGCCCTTCTATTGTATGAGTTATTTTAGACACCAGTGAGTCACAAATGCATCAATTTTCACAGCTGATAACCAGTAGCTTGAGCTTATAGAGGATGATACCACAGATGCTTTTCAAAAACAGCAGAAGGAAAGACATACGGATAGTTTTTAGTCCACAGGCAGCACAATATTGACAAATCTGAAAACATGCAATTTCAACAAAACCTTGTCCAGTTTCCTACTTTGTATGTCTGAGGAAAAACATGTCACCTGATACCAATCTAAAACCAACAACAAGTGCCAAAATAAAAATGAAAATAAAAAAAAAAAAACAAGTAGAGAAAACAGAAAAAAAGTAAAGTGGCATATTAAAAACGTAGAATATGAGAATGAGTCTGACCTTCTCCTGGTTGAAGGCGTCCATCCTTCTCATGGCTGTATCTAAAGCAGTCATGGACTCGAGGAAGGCCTGGTCCTGCTCACACAGCGGGTTACTCAGCAGGTCTGCAGAGATCTTCACCGCTGCCTTGGACATGGCTGACAACCACACGTACACATACAAAAGCAAAGAGTACTGTTAAACATAGTACAATAACTTTGTGACAAGACAGTTGTTATAAATGGTTAATGAAAATGTACACATCTGCACATTTTAATCCAATTCAGTGCCAGACTTTTACATTGTTCTTACACTGTGGAGGGATTTTTTTGTGGATTAAACAAAGACTTTAAGCGTTTCATCTCTGCATGTGTTTCCATGTGGTAGGGCATTCAAAAGTGAGCTTTTGGGAAAGAGCACAAGTAGAATGGCACAGTGCTGCCCCCATTGTAAAAATCTGAGGGGGTGGTGGGGCTGTCTGCCGTATTGAATATTCACCAGTGCACCAAGAATCTTTGCCATGTTTCTACACTGACAGCACCAATTACTGTTAATCTGCACACATGCCACTTTGTTTAGACACAGAGCACATATCAGATTATGGCTTCAGTATCAAAATAAATGAGCTGTACTGAGTAGACACAAGCTGACAAGAGGAGCCATGTTTTGAAAATGGGCTTTATGGAGATCTGGAACAGTCACTGGTCTTTTCACACTGCCTTGGGATTCTCTCGAGACCAATTTTCAACCAATCAATTATCACGGTGTGTTGTTTCCGCACCTCTCTCCATTTGAACTCCAGGTAACAAATGGCTGGGTTTGACCTTGTCTGATATGACTAAGGGTCATGTTGATTAGAGGTTCAGGAAAACCAAAAGGTGACCTGAAAATATTAGCAGTGAGCAAAGAAGTGAAACTCATACCCCTTGAGTTATCCATATTAACTAGTTTACCGTCCGTCATTTAGCTTAATTGACACCGTGAACTGGAACACCCCCTAAAAAATATTGTTGTCCCTCACCAGATGACTGTCAGCAAGTTCAATAGAGCTGTGCATATCACCACCTTTGATTTGATAAATGATAGCCAATATAGAGAGCAGTGTATAAAATTTAGTGCTGACATGCGGAGTAGGTCCACTTCTTTGTTCGGTTGCAGTTGGTGGAGATGGGACCTGTGCAACAGATGGAATCCATTAACGATAATGAGGCCCTGACAGCTATGACACTTTGATGATGCAGACATCCATATTCCAGAGCACAAAGGAGAGGAAATGAAGAAGCCTCTCACTGCTCCATCCGTCCCCGCTCCCTCCACCCCCACAACTGACTACTTACCACAGGCCATGCCTACTGCTACTTCCCAAATACAAAAATCAAAAACCAACAAATAAGCAAATACGCGGAGAGTAAACATGGTTTCTGTGGCAGACAAATGCACAAATAAATGACGGCAGATATGGTACACAAATTGAGCCCTCACTGAATATTGCACAAACAGAAAGACAAAACATGTACCTGCTACGATAGCGGAGAAAAGCCTATAAAAGAAGATTAAGGCGGAGGCTCATACTCTCTCGTCTCATTTGTCGAGTCGTTTGGAGAGCTAACACACAAACCAAGACAACCGAACATCTTTCTAGCCCTGAAAAACCTGCCAAGCAACATCAGGTATGTTGGTGAACAAGTGGAGATCAATGGCACACCAGGCGGTAGCACACAAGTTGGTGGCAGAACATACCTAAATCAGCCTCGGTGCTTTTCTTCATGTCTTTGTGAAGCTTTTTCGTCTGATCCTCCAGCCTGTGGGACACGCAGAAAAATAATTATCAGCCAGCTTCTTGTTTAAAACTACAGCAAAGCATCAGCAATCATAACAATCAAACTAATTCCTAATAATCTAAACATATACTTGACTCAAAATGAATTTTATTCACTCTAAACACATTGATATGGACAAAGACAACACAGACATGGATTAAGAAAACACCAACCTAGAAAAAGAAATTTGAGATATAAAGAAATATGGTTGAAGAAGGAATTACACATTTCACTGATTCCACATAAAATCTGTTAGCTAATTAACAATACAGGGAATCCTTCTTGTTACTGTCAACTACATTTCCGCTCAAAAGCATTAATGTCTTCAGTCATTCCACTGCACATATTCCATTGATGGGTGTTAAAAATGGCAATTACCAGACTATGGAGGCTGAAAACACATGCCATTCATTATATCAATTAAGGCAAACAAGGGGTTTAGAATCTCCCCTGAGACCTCTATCATATCACTTCTCCTGGCTTGATGAAAAATGCAATGTGGTGGGGTCTCACTTCCATCACTGCATTTCAAGGATTGTAATAAATAGGAAGACAGTAACTGTAATCCCACCGGATTTCTGGTGTGGTCACTGACCACAGCAAAAGTAAGACACTAGTAAAACAGATATGGCCATTTCAGAAGAGCCAACCAAAAATGGAATTGTTCAGCAGCTGGGAAACAAGCACACAGTGGGTTACTGCAGTATACTCACAGGTGCATAAACCAAACATAAACCGTTAAAACTAAGGGGTTGAAATTATTCCCAATTATTATTATTATTATTTGTTTATTGGTGAACCTTTAATATTTCCACAGAGAGCTCTGTATTTCATGAAACAAAACCCTTTTAGCAGGACAGTAAAAGGAACGTTCGGCTCCAGAAATGCAATGTAGTGTATCATCACAGGATAGCATGTGGGGTCCTGGGAAACTTCCCAACAGCAGTCACAAAAATCTAATATTTTGTGGAATAAGCTCATGTCAGATTGCACTTGTATTGCAACAGCTTTGATTTGAAGATTGTCATCTGTAATTGCAATTTCATTTATTCATTTGTTTGTTCTCTCTACAAAGAGCCTGCAAACTCTGAGGATGTCGGGTCTAAAGGCAACTAAAAATGATTAATATTTTTTATCATAACTTGTCCTCTACATGCTTTTGTGTTCCTTGACGTGTTTTAGGATTTTATACTAAATCGCCACAGACCAGATGGAGGTTGTTCCAAAAATGTCATTTGCAGTAAATGATGTAACTTCATCCCTTACTGTTCACACCACGGGGAAAAAAAACATTCTGTCAGAACAATCTCCACAGTAACTTCTTGTGTCCCTCTCACCAATTAGATGTAACTGGGTCTCACAAGGCATATCAGCCTTTCTCAAAAGTAATGAAAATATACTGTTACAATTCGGATATTTACAAATGAGCATTTCTAACTGCGGCAAAGGCTTCTCCTTTAACAGTTAGTCTAATCAGCAATACTTCAAGCAGCATTTAGTCAGTATCTAATAATTAAGACGGCTTCTCCCTGTTTTTATAACATATTACATATCTGAACATGAAGAGTTAAAGCATCACAGAATACCTCGAGCTTTTAAAACCTGCCCTTAGAGACAGTATTTCCATGCAGCTATTGTATTACAAATCCGTTTTGAGTCATACCAGCAACTAAAAAATTGCTTCTGACACTTAAACATCTGGAAATGCGGATGTGGTCAGTTTTATCATTTCTGTCTTTGTGATAGTGGCGAGCAGAAGCAGTGGATAAATCGAACTACATAACTACGCTTTGTACTGAATAATGTAAAACAAATCAAAACTAAAATAGTGTCTTGTCGCTTGGCTGATACAGTTACTGTTACACTGGAGAGTGACGAAAGGAGACAAACATGAGATGAGGAAAATAACAGCATAATGGCAAAGCCCAGCCAGTCATGGAGACTGGGTTGCAGGATAGTGGGTGAAAGCATTTCACTATGTAAACAAACTAGTACACTCTGAGACCAATGCCTGTACACTCAAAATGTGTTCTTGTAGTGCTTGTTTGTGCATGTGAAACTCATGTTCCAGACACTACCTCCTACTTAAAAATGTGTTGCACAATACTGTTGCATCTTCCCTACTCTGTCAGCACTGACAGTGAGAGAGCCATTCTGGATGAGTGCCAGGTGAGCCTGGAGTCTCTATCCAAAAGGTGTTAATAGAGCGACCTATTGGAACAGCTGCTGCTCCTTGCACTAGTGCCCCAATGCCCTGTGCCGCCACAATCATCACGCCACATTGCCTGGTGAAAACTGGAAAGACACTGCTGCATTTTCTCAAGACTTTCAAGCACAAACGCTGAGTATGCCACGAGGTAACGAACAGGCATTCCACTATGTTTGTTTGAACATTCGCACCAGATTCCTTTTAGGTAGACAGCTGGTCATTGCTATTCACACAAGACCCAGGTCAGGCACTGAAGTTCGATGTAAATCACTGCAAAAAGCAAGAATTAAAACAGAGCTTGTGTAAAACTATTTGAAAACTAGAAACTTTCTAGTTTCAGAAAATTGGAGCTGGCCAAAGAAATAGTTACACTAGAAACTAAGCAGAGTAGTACATGATGAATGAATTTCCCACCTCCATGTTATTAAATGGATAGCCACAAAAGGTAAATACACAAACCTTTACTACATGCTGATACAGCATAGTAAACTCTGTATATATCAATTAAGGGATTTTTTTTTTAAAAAGATGCACAATTTGTCACCAGGAGGGCAGAGTAAAGTTACAGTTTTAGGCATACAATGTCAGAATCACCACATACTGCAAAAATGAGAGTCTAAGGCAAATTTCCCATTGAGTGAATGAAGTTACTCTAGTTAGGTCATAACTATTTGCACCAACCCTGCTTCTAATCAAAACACTGTTAGTATGTTATGAATGTTATGTGAAAAATATTGACTTTTATACACTTTAATCAGATTTTGTTGCTCTTACATATTGACATCAGTATTGGGCTCAAAAATCTCTCTACTTTTATTAATAACATAAAAGCACAAGTTAAATTTCACAAAATATTTTATTAGTGAGGCAGACAAAATGCAAAAACAGTACTCGTGGTTCATGCCTAAGCATACTGAAATTAGGCCACAGATACACCATGATGTGTTGATATGGATCTCTAGGGTGGAGAACAAAAATGTCTGAACATGCCTGCTGCTCTGACTCATCTATAAGGTCTATTGGCACCACACCTTCCTGATAAAGGGCCCTCCTACTCAACAAAACCTGAGAGGAAAATGGTGCTCCCACTCATTTTGCTGGGCCCTCGGGGAGTTTCAATAACCTCAGCCTCGCAGTAAGACAGGGCCCGGATGTAGTGAGCGTTCAGGTCTCGGGTTTTCTAAATGCTCTGAACCCCACTCTCCTTTGTTTGAGAGAAACACTGAAATAATAGCCATCAGCTGTTTACAAATTTAGACCAACAAATAGAACAAAGATACTATATGTATAATTAGGAGTACTTTGGAAACATGTAAAGCCAAAACACAAAACACCCACAATTAAAATTGTTCAACACACAACAACAATCTGATTTTAGATCAATGTCCAGACAATTCTAAAAAGATCTCTCAGTATTTTCAGATTTCCACCAACCTCATTACAGCATGTCTGGTGCAATTTTATTTTATTTTTTTTACTTCACTCTTCTTTGACTTGAGGAGATTGAGGAGAGTTTATGCAACATGATCAAATTATTCTGACTGAATTCTCCATATACTGATGCTAGTTATAGTATAAAACCAATACTTACAAAAAAATAAAATATATTATGTGGGCAGACACATGATGTGTGAAAATTCGCATTTAACTAAACTGTAGGTACAAAAACACAGTCTCGAACATGCATACATGGACTTCCAACACACTTGGCAGCACACACAAAGTATGTTTAGTAAACTGTAAAACCTGTAACAGAATCACATTGTCCAAATGGACATGGACAACACATACAGAAACCACAGTAATCGTCTGCCTCATAAACTTTGGTTCAAAATGCAAACTTACTTTTGGAGTTTGTCATATTCTCGTTCGAAGTCTCGTTCAACCTAAAATAAAAGGAATGCATGTCATGGAAAATTCAGTGATTTCCTTATTCAATTTGTATTCATTTGAAACAGTCTGCAACTAATTTTGAGGAAAAAAACATTTCAACATTATCTTAAAAATGACTACACAAATGAAAATGAATAAAAACTTTTGATATGAGAGATGTAAAACAGGTCACCAAAAATGGCTATATGTTTGTAGTCTTAAGGAATAATGCAGATAAGTTGGTGCAGTCTTAAATGTTTTACTACTCAGCCATCTTCATAACTACTGTCTTTACCTGAAAAATGAATGGGCTATGTAATTTCTCAGGGTCTTTCTTTGTCAGCATGAACAACTCAATAAAGAAAGTTGAAATGCAGGTGATATATATGTAAATCAAGCTGACAGGGCTTACATGACATGGGTCTGCTGTCTACTCTACCTGCGTATAAATCACACTGGATTCATTCATGAGACAGCTGTCACCCTGCCTCTCACAAAGACTCCAGCCTTCAGTGCAGTTCTATAGACAACACTGATAAACCTGAAAATTACACTGAGTGGAACTGAAAAATTACCAAACAAAGCCCTAGTTTCAGTTCTCTACTATGCCCTCTCTCTCTCTCTCTCTCTCTCTCACTTTTGTTGGCCAGTTGATTAAATTACGTTAAACTTTGGTTTCACTGAATTCATTTCCAGATAGCAATGCCAGGTCACCAAAGCTGGGCCGGGCTGTGAAGGAGGGTGGGCTGACACAGGTTGACCCGTACAAAAAGACCCACCGAGTTGGTCTGAATGCGGTATGAGATAGCTTGTTCTACCATGTCTCGGAAACATGTCAACCGAGAGGTCTCATATGGGTTCCTGTCTTGTGGTTCTGTGGGCTCCTGGATGTAAACACAGTGGCCAAAACAAACGAGGGAGGGAGTTGATACTTTGTCACTAGTGGATCATCTAACTGGGCAGCGTTTAACCCACTCCATGGGTTTTGCTTAGGATGGCACAGGAAGCTGGAAACCCAGTCCGACAGTGGCTACCGGGCCACAGACCCATTACGGTGGAAGTGGTTTTCCCCAGCAAGAAGAACACCCACTCACTGTCCCTTCAAGGTAACCACCCCTGCCCCCTTGAATGGCTAAAACAAATTGGCATCCAATAAGTCTTTTGGCTGTGGCACACCAATGACAGTATTTAGACTACTATACGTGTTGAATAAGCCATTTTGTGAAGCTTAACTACAAGTAAGCCTTAACAAAAGCCAACCCTCCACACCTTTTCCTTAAAAAAATACTGCCTTTTTTTTAATCAAAATCTTTTTGAGAAATGTGTGAATGGAGTGAAAGTTTGTTCGAGTGACTTACAGTTTTAGAGACAATCTGTTTCTTTGGTTGTCCAATCTTGAAAGGAATCCTGAAATGAAACAAAAAGCAATGAGAGGTGATAGACATAAGCAACTGGAAAATGACTACCTAAAAGGTGAGATTATTGAATGCTTAGATTGTCATCAGTCACATGACGCCTGACTAGAGGTCAGTGCAGGTCTTAGGGTGACCAAGCACCTCTTTTAGATCACTGGCACAGACAATCAGAGGCTGTTAATCCCTGTTCCTCTCAAGTATGCAGTCAGTGCCATGCACATTAACTTCATGTCATCGCTGATCACATCTGGCTCCCATTGTAAGCGGATATCAGTCAACAGAGGTGGTTGTCCCCTCTTCTGTGTGCTTTTGCTGCATGATCCCAGCTGGCAATCTAACACAGATGCTACACTGCGTGTCAGAAAAATAGTGAGCCCTCTGCAGAATGTCAGGCAGGCACATCCGTATATTAGGACTCAAAAAGACAGAGGAAACAACAATCAACACCAAAACATGCCACGTGGTTTATCGCATCTGCAATAGTTACACGTAATTTTCAGAATGAAGTACAACTTTTCTTCACTCGTGAAAAAACAACACACGGAGATCCAAACTCGAATTTTGGCAAAAGAAAAAGAAACCTGCTCCGTCTTAGTTAAAACACAATCTTTTATCCCCATTTCAAAACCCTGCCTATGCCCTAATAAGTTGCCGCCGAGCATCACAGTGCCTTGGGAATCCGTGAAACAGAAGACACTGCCGTACCAATGTGATTGGCTGTAGGTTGTCATTGATGTGGCACTAATGGTCTGAAATCTAAGCTATATGATGGACAGTTGCTGCTGACAGGCAGGGTGAGGCAGCAGCTGCGTCAAAAGAAAGGTGTGTAGACTAATGAGATGGAAAAGAGAGGGTGTGATGTAGGGCCTCGTTGTGCAACCAGGGAACGCTACTGATGTGTGGGGAAGATCCTTTTGATGACAGCTCAATCACAAAACTCAACATGGTCAAATAATAGCAGGATTAATCTAGTTTTTAAAAAAATAAAGAAACTGGTTTCACAAGCGGCTCAGGTATCAAGATTTCATTTGATTTGCTGATTCGGTGGCATGCTTCGGGTTATCAGATATCAATTGCTCTGACCTTGCTTTCAATAAGGACACTGTTTTCAATGAAGATATAAACACGTACGTCAGTGATTTAGATCCGAAGGAATTACAAATGCCAAAAACATTTTGTTGCTTTGGGCTGAGGAAAGTAGTTTCACCTACGATGTCATCATTTGGGTGAGCCAACGTGGAAAATAACCACAGGAATTACTCAACTCGATCTTATGTGACTCACCTTCTCTGATTGCCTGATAGTTACGCTACTACGTCACACTAAATACAATACATACGTATGTAGCCGTTTTTAAAATTGTATGGGATTCCTCTCACAAAAAACAACAGCTGTATAATTTAACGGAGACTTCTGTGAATGTAAACTAAGGCCTGAGATCAAACAGTGCTCCTCCAAAGCTACAATAACAAGGAGCAACCTCCCACAGCCACAGTACGTCTTGCAAGTACAGAGTTCTAGATCAAATTTAAGACAAAACAGCCAGTTAAGAACCAGTCCAGCCCCGTCATACATGTATCAACCAATCACAAAAAGTTTATAACTTGCTGTCCGTAAACTAGTTTTTAGCGTTGAGCACATATCCCATTATCCCGTCCCATCAGTGTTGCTGAGCACCTACTTGTTGTGACGACTGTCCTACTTGTTAATGCCGTATTTTTATGTTTGGTACATGCCCTCATTATTTGTGAGACGTTTACTCACTTTTTCCAGAGTTGGTGATTGATGAATCTGCATTTCAGGCAGCAACTCCAACTACACACAGCTACACAAATGACTCATATAAACTATTAAGTTTGAAACTGTGGCTATGCATTTACTGCTGGCATAAATTACAAAATGAAAGACACACATTGATCTGAGGGAGTTTTCCTTGTCGCTACTTTTAACAATATTTGTAACTGTTTTAGTTTGTTTGTGTATATGACGGCTGAATTGTCTACTGATGCTTTATTTGTGTAATATAATAGTCTTAAACCAAGGTAACGAATTGGACATTAAGTTTTCTACCAACATTGCGCAACATTTGGAAACAGCTTTTGATACTCGCTCCCATTTGGTGGGTGTATCAGGAAGAAAATCATGACATCCACAGAAAAAAAACCCAGTGGAAGAATTAAGTATAAGCATTGCAGCAGTGCTCCAAACTGTCATCACTGCACCATGAAAGATATATTTAAAATGTTTGCTTTCAATGCTCTTATTTTTCTATGTTCTGGCAGGGACAGGACCCAGGATATATTTCTAGATGACATCAAGAGTATCTGCTCAAGTGTAACTATATTACAGTGGATTTTCCCTTTAATGTACCAAAGGCTATACTTGCTTGGAAAAAACTGAAGGGAGCCCTTAATGCGATATATTCGAGAGTATATGTGCTTCTGCAAAGAGCCAAGGGAAAGTGGTCACTCTCTTCAGCTGCTCATGAGAACTGGCAAACACACCGAGTGAAGTGTGCTTCGGGGAGGGAGAGAGAAACTGCAAGCAGAGGGAGAGAATGAGAAAGAGGGAGGATGGTAGTCACTGTGAGAATCATTTCTAATGTTTCTTCACACAGCAATATTTCTGTAGGGGCTATCACATTTAGAAACATTGGTAAGTCCGGTCCTGTGAACCCAGAACTAGCATCTGACATGGCACAGGCCCGGCCACAAGACAGCTGAAGACACAAAAATTGTGTGACACAAACTGAAGTCCAGAATTTTATTAAGCCAAATTTAAGCCTCGCAATGCAGACGTGGGTTAAAGCATAAATAGGAATAGGACTTTTAGAGAATCACAGACACTCATTGAACGTTATTGACAATATTTGGTCATTGCCCATTGTCAGGTTCATATGCATTAAAAAGGACTCCTTTATACACTTGCTGTCATGATTGAGAAGTTTGCCAACTTGCATTTACAGAGCTATCTCATCTTTGCTGTAATGGGATACGCGTCACCGCCATCAAGTAAGCACGTAGGCATGAACAAAGACATAAAAGTCTTCTCTATCCGGGCCACATTATGCACCGAGTGGAAGAACCAATGGCTTTTCTCTAAAACGGCAAATGTATAACCATTAGAGGAGTAGTGCATCATTCGACCTCAGATATTCCACGGAGCACAGAGGGCTAGTTGAAGATGTTGGGAAGTGGAATTGTTCTGATGATGACCCCAAAGTCAAATCTCTCACGTCATAGAACCAAGTGTGCAGGCTCTGCTGGAATGCATCAGTCAGCAGAGCCCATAAAGGACTCTTTTCACTGGTCGAGCACCCCACTCTTGACCTTGTGTTTGGCGGTGCGTGCTGGTAGAAGTGTTGCTTGCCAGCTATTGACTATCTGACTGAACTGAGTGACGCCAACTTGCTTACGGTCTTGCCTGAAAATGACACTAAGAATGTGTCACGTATCATAAAGCGAGCTACTATACATGCACGTCATAGTTGCGCTGAAAAAGTTAGTTTCTCCTCATTTCCTCTTGAAGTCAATTCCTGGCTTGTGAGAAACAAGCAGTGAATTATGCAAACCTCTTTTTAAACTTGTTAACTGCCACACACAAGGGAGGACTGGTATAATGAACCTCCGCATACTTGGAAGACAAGAAAAAGAAAAAGTCAGTCATAGATGAATCCTGAGTGATACAAAGAAATGTACAATATACTGTCCAACGAACAAGACAGAATACAACTGTCGTTAATGTTACTGGGCTGCAAAAAAAAAAAAGAGGAGGCCAGCATCACTGACTGCAAATCAAAACGTCTATAATGTTAGGATGTTGTACAAATAGGTAACTATTGTCTTAGCGACCATTTCTTTGCATTTTTTTTTTTTAAATAACCAGAAAGATCTGAAAATGATTCCTTTTTTCTGTTTAATTTTCAGGGAGGCCACCAGCTAGATGCCCTGAGTTTCCATATAATCGCCAAATGACTTTGGAGCAAACTTTTGAAATGTCTCAAAAAATATTTTTTAAAAAAGGCAAGAAAATAGAGTGAAAAACCAGGACTTCACTCAAAATCACATACTTGTTTTCCTTGTTTATAGTACGTACTACATCTGCTCTGAATAAGTACGTACTGTTTCAAACAGTATGCATACAATTAGGACATACCTCAGCATAATACCGCACCTTAAACTTTAACTGTCAAAGTTTATAGTGCGATATGAGTTTCCTTCATACAGCTCAAGCTCGTTTATTCTCACGCAAGACACTGTGGCGTAGCTGCGCTGAGGCTTGTGGGTCTGAATGGCCAGAAAAACATGCCGTTTCCAATCAGTTTTTCTAAAGAAACACCTTAAAATGTCCATTAATTCATACATTATGGAAGACAAGCGTGTGTCATAAATCAAACTGTTCACATCCCGTCGTCATTTATTGCACCTAATTCCATAATTATCTGTAACTCTATACAAAACTACACATTTGTTTAAAAGTATACATTTAGGTATGAAGTGATAACAATGACATGGTGATCATTGTCATATCCTTTGTCAATTAGAGTTAAAATTAATAACTTCACTGTTGATTTATCCTCCCACTTATTTTCTCAATTACTCTTCAATGCTGGCTATCAGATGTCCATTACAATAAAAGGTGACATCTTAAAATTGATTGGTTTTCGTGACCAGCTTTCTAAAACCCAAAGACATTCATTTTCAATCACATATAACAACGAAAAGCGCCACATTCTCACATTTGAGAAGCTGGAATCACATCCTGTTTTCCATTTCTGCACGAAAAATAACTTGAAAAGATAGTTGGCCATCAAATATTTGCAGATAGACTTTTTTTTTTTCAACCACCGATTGAGCTAATCATCTCAGCTGTAAGGCCTGCAGACAAAACTGTCAACTTCCCCCCTTAAAAGCTAAGATAAGCTGTGCTAAGCTGACAGAGGCATCTTTTGTGCTTCTTGCCGGTAACATAAGATGTGTGTCTTATTTACTAGTAGTCAGAAATGGAGGCATCCAACACATCAAACTTGTGTTTTACTATGAGAACAACATTTGAGTGTCCAAGAAGCTTGAAAACACCTGATGAATCCCACAGTGCGCTGCCAACAGTTAACATGCTAGGAGTGTCCAAAAACAGATTTCTTGTTAAAGTTGTTCCACTCTGTCTACAGCTGCTTTATCTGAGTCTGTCGTAATGTGCAAATACACAAAACTTCATGTCCGTGGTAACAGCAAAAGTGTGTCTTTATAAAAACTTGTGAGCAAAGAATTAACAGTTTGTAGCGTACATGTCGTAGTAGTTTGTAGTAGACATCTACAAATATAGGCAATACGATAATATTGTTTCTGATGTTTATGCTGTATGTGTATGGTATGTCTAACATGCTTGAGTTGATGCATGTTGTTTTTCTTAACTTCAGTTAATTCCAACAAATGCTTTACGTCAGCACCACTGTGTAATTGTTGCGTCATGATATCAGTTGTTTTTGTCTTCAGTCATTGGTCAGCTTTAGTCACAGCTACAGTTTTACACAATGGCTACCTCAGATAAATGCCACAGTTTCCAAAGACGCAATGTATCAAGAATATAGGAGTACATTCAATAATCACAAAACAGACTGCACGAAAACCTGAGGAGAAAACGTCGTGATTCGTCATGAGCACTGTTTAGTTCTTTGCTTTTCTCCTACTCTCTGTGCTCACATGAACTGTATTTTAATACAGCGGAATTCCCAAACAAAGCTGTTCTCATTTCAATATTTTCTGTTTCTGTTTTCAGATGATGGAAAGAGTATAAAATAGTGACAGAAATGTGGCTCATTGAGACTACATGTTGATCAAGCTGCTGCTCTGCGCTGCTAAAATCCTGATTTTATCACTGCAACGTCGTCCTACATTCTCACATAGACAGAAGTTAAAGACAGCAGCTGTGCTGTGAATTCAACTATATTTACAGAAAACTCAAAGCTGCTACCACACAACACAGAGAAATGCAGTTCCTTTAACTAGTCTGTGCTTTGTTACTTGGTTAAGGGTTTAGATTTCTTTAGGAGTTGCACTACTAACCTGGGCAATGAGCCGTGTTATTTATTCAGTTTTTATCATGTTGGAGTTGCCAGTTTTACAGTTTTGCACTGGATGGAAACATCTGTGTACGTTTCATACTATGCTGCATTACACAAAGGCATACAGTGTGTCCAAATAAAATTCACTGAAGTGAAATGCTAATTTTTGCCCTTTTTTGTAGAAAAAAATAGACATTTTGATTAATTTGTAAAATAGGCAATAGATGAATGGATAGAAAAGCAGTGGTTAGTGGCAGCCTAGATGAATCTAACAGCTTGTGGGCAGTAGTTAACAAGTTGCAGGTGTCAACACACTGACTTACCTATATAATTTACGGGATACACATTGAATACTATACTATACGTATACGTAGCAACCACTATCTACTAGCTAGGAACAGCTGACTGCTGTCGACTAATGATCAAATCGGGTTAAGTGGCTTCATCACTGACCTGCTGACCTGGCTATTAGCTACACCAAGTTTCCAGGTCATGCTAAAGGCACAACCTGGGCTTGTTTTTAACAGTACAGACAAGCAGCAATACCTTAGGATAGCAGTTATTTTTGTTTTTGTGGGTTATTTCCTCGTTAATTCCTCATTTAACCAACCTCACTAGCAGCTAGCTAACAGATTTAGTACTAGTAACTAGTTACACGACTTTATCAAACATCGAAGTAAGCTAACCTGACGGGCTGCAACACTGCCGCTTTAACAAAACGATTTATAGAAACTGCTTTGTGCAAACCATTCCCTAAAACGAGTACAAAAAGGGTAATTAAGTGAGGTTTTATTCCTGTGCCTCTGAGTTGTACGAGCTACAGCTAACTCCTGCTCCACTGCACTGTCTGTGTAGCGTGTCCAGGAATTAGCCGGAGCCCGGTCGACAAGGCAGCCCTAAATTACTACGAATGAATTCGGTAAAGTTATATTTTCTTCTAATACGAGACATTAATCATGTAGCCACGATACATACCAGCTCATTTTGAGTGAACTTTTACTCCGGTTTCATCAGGTAGTTTTATTCTCTTCCGAGAATCATCCCTGTTTACCAGCCAACAGCCGAGCATTAACCAGGAAGTCCGGAGAGGAGCTGAGCCGCTCGTGTTTCCTCCATGGAAGTTTTTTTTTTTTTTTTTCCGGACAAAAACGAACTAAACAAAAAAAGTCACAGTCGTGTGCTAGTTTAATAGTAGCATATGAAAAGCATTTTTATATCATGTTTATTGTTTAAATTTGAATTGCTGTGTTTCGCGCTGATGTGCGTGTGCGCGCGCACGTAGAGACCCAAGTAAACCGAAGGCAAGTTATATTTTTCTTTATTCAAGTACTTACATAGAAATAACAAAACAATTGCATTACAACAAACTGAAGTGCCAAGTAAACAGGGGAGCACATCTCCCCATCACAAGGATATAGTAAAATTCATTTCAATATTCAGCTCATCATAAAAGGACCTTATTATAAGGTAATAAAAACATGAAATAGGCTAAAGACATCCACAACATTTTAAACAAGACCCCTTGTTTTCTTTAACAAAAAAGCCAACAGAACAGTTATCCCAGTGTGTGTTTCCAATTGTCTTGCATTGTTGTCAGGTTTATCCCATTTCACCCAATGTGACTTTTATTTTCATGCATAATAAAGAAATGAGCACCACCCACCGCATCTGAGGGTAGCACTTTGGAACATTTCCGTGCACATGCAAACATGAGGATATACTGTAATGAAAGGAAACACAACACAACAGAAAACAGTGAGTATCGACTCCATCTGAACACCAGTGTCACTGTTGAAGACCACAAAATCCCTGAAGCCACCCTGTAGTCCATAAGATGACGTGAGTAGCCTATAATATCTACACATTATTGGAATCTCTTCAAACATGAGTATTTTTTCTTTAAAAAAAAAAAAAAAAAAAGCAAGAAAGAAAGAAAAAAAAATTCCTACAATTATTAATTGTCATGAGTGAGCCCAAGCCTATGGCCTTGCCCGAGGCCAACTTCACGGAGACTAAATCAAACAGTTACACACAAACATTAGCACAAGGCTGCCTTCAGCTGCAAGCAGACGGAGGTCACATTTATGATTTGTTGCTCCTGTGGAGTTCTCATCATGTATTGTTTTTGATCAGCCAACCCTGCAACCCAGTTTGGCACAAAGATGGCTGCTGATGTTGGCTCAGATCCAACATGGAGCAGAGGACGAGAATGAGGCAAATTCCAATTTCAGAGCTTTCAGCCGCCCACTTTTGGACGATAGAACATAAAAAAACATAACATAAATTATTCCCGGAGAAGCGTTATTAAAAAGGGGGGGGGGACTGTTTCTGAGCTTCACAAGTCATTGATGTATATCTATAGCTTTCACACATTACACAGATTATTGTTCAGGAGAACACGGTGCTGCCTGCATTGTTGTTCAACCGCCAAACTACATAAGGGGAGTGGGATGGAGGGGATCCTATAAATTTTACAAAATCCATCTGCCCATTACAGAAATGTCACAAAACAACAGTGACAGACACAGTGAGACTGATGAAATACTGAGTTTGCAAACTTGTAATTACATGGCTTCATTTAGACGAGGAAATAGTTTGGTGTAGTCTCCGCCTTACTCTGCATCGTTCTTTAACACAAAGCAACATCATAAACACAGTTTTCTCTTCGAGGAGAGCATAACTTTTGGTGAAATAAATTCTCAATGGTCCAGAGTCTATAATGATCAACGTCTAACATCAAATTATTCCAGATGAACATTATAGAGAAACGTTTTGGTTGCCTCATCACCTCATGCACTGCATATACTCTTTTGTGCTGACTCCACAAGGTGAGATTAGAAGCCATTACTCAGTGCAAGATTTGACCTGACAAATTCCAGTCTAATGTTTGAAAATGAGTTGTTAGTATTAAGCTAATTATGTGGTATTAGAGACAAAGAAGGTAATGCAATGTCTCAATCTGGGAAGGTGAAATTTGTTTTGGAGTTTCTTAAGTTGCGATATTAATTTCAGCTGCATTTTACTGAGTTGGATGAGAAAAGTTTCATTAGTCGATGTCCATCCATGCAATAGAATGATGTGTTTTTGTGATACAAAACTATTGATTTACAGTTAAATGTTAGAGGCTATGTGAACTTTGAAACCATCTCAAAAAGTGCAAGGAGGTCTGTTCATTTAACCATGTAGATGAGCTGAGAAAAGACTCTCTGAGGCCAAATTAATTGGAAAATAAGTGGACACTTGCCAGGAAGCTCAGCGGTGAACACTGTTTGTTACAGGAAAGGGAAAGTGTGGCCTTGGAAGCTCATTTCTGTATGCACTGTGTTCTCTGTGGCACTGCTTTCCTCAACCTTTCTTTTGGCCTTTGCTTTTGTCAGTTCCTATTCTCTTTAAGCCTGATTACTGTGTCTTCTGACCAGTTCGACGTTTTTTTTTTTTTTTGTCCCCCCAGCTGTTGCTAATATAAATTCTTCGCCTCACATAAAGCATAGACTTTGTAACAGCGAGAAAGCAACAGCCAATCATTAATAATATTATCAAACAAAATGAAAAGAAGCGTGCTTCTTTTAAAGAAGGTGAGTTTCAGGTGGTATTTGAGAATTAATTTAAGACTTCTAATAAAATCAGAAATTATCCTACAACACTGACAAGGTCATTATTCAAAAAACATTTCTTCGACTCTTTCTTGTTTCATGATTGCAGTACCACTATGTTTGCCATTTGGGTTTTATGCTGACCCTGACAAAAGGAAATACCTCACAGTCTTGTTCATTTCTTATTCCTATTTTTTCACCATTTTTAATTGGTTTTGACCAAAAGTATAATAAATTCACTGTGCTGGATGAAAATGCCACATTAGTATCTCACTTATGATGTTTTGCATTAATCCACAGAGCCATAATAAAGTCTTGAAGGGAAATAGAAAAGCATGGCTACTTTCCAGTAGTAAGGGAAAACGATATTTTAAGGTAGACCAAGGTTTTATCAAAAGTGGTTTTTGTGGTGATATTTTAAAATATTATTATATACACTTAAGATCCCATTGAAGCGATTGGCAGAAAGGAGCCTATACAAAATGTTCCATTGAATGATAAGAAAACATATTTCCTTCTATCAGCAGAAAGATTAGTAAGCAAGCAAAAGTAATATGTGCTCGTTTTTTTTCCTTTTTCTCTTTGCATTGCCCTGTAATGCATTTTGTTCACGAAATGATCCAATCATTTGGGAGAACATCTATCCAAGAACAACCAGTGTTTTTAATGCAGTGGGGAAGATGTGTTAATTAAAATAACCGATATTGCTATAATGGAGATACACAAAATGTAAAAAAAAAAAATAATAAAATGTTGTCATTTATTCAGAGAACACATTAGTGCTTCCTTAAACCAGTTTCCACTTTAAAGCATACAGATGGTGCAAATGCTATTATTCTTTTTAAATGGAAGATAGCACACCATATTTGGCACTACTGTAGTGCTCCAGAAATTTTTGCGATGACCTATAGGACAACAAAATATTCTGTATTATAACTACATTACTAAAAGCTTTAAGACACATTCTGCACAAGCATTCAGTCAATTGAAAGTTCTTGTTTATGCAGACATTTGTATTTACATAGTGTGCATGAAGGCATGCACATATATGCACAATTTAATACTGAATTATGGTGCATTTGACATTTGAGTACAAAAGTGAAACTTCTACCGTAGCTACCTGCATACATATTTGTATACTGTACAAAAACAACAACACCTTACTTACAGCTCAGTCTCTCTGTATTAGAAAAGATGTAAACATGGATTTGGAAATGTTTATTTTTCTCTTACCATATACTGCTCATCTTTTGGTGACTTAAACCAAGTAGTTTTAGTCTTTTTACACTGTGAAGCACAGACAAGGGGGCTCATTCATCTCCATCCTTATTCCTCTTTGCTTTCATATTCTGCTGGTTTGCAACCCAGTGTTCTTTATTTAAGTAGCTCAGTCTAACTGTGCTCTTAGTTAATTTGATTTACAGGTTGTTGGCATATGTCATGACTATATTGCATATAATTGCAGAACTCAAGAAAACTGAAAAATGAACAGTATTGGTGAGCTTAAAAAATTTTTTAAAAAAAGCAACAGAAATTATATCCGGTAACACCACATAAAGCAACCATATAAAAAGGCAACAAAAATACACAGTGTCTCACAGTGACTACGAATAAATAAGTATTGGCAAAGGCATCCATTGCTGCAGGCCTGTTTGTTTTATAAGTACAGGTAACGAGACAAGACATCGGTTTGCTGTGTGTCACCCAGTCAGTCATTATCTAGATTTAACCAAACTGTGCAGGTAAATCTAAGTCTGGTGTGTGGTGAATGAATCAGATCTTTCCTCTAACTCAACATTTGTGCTAAGCTGATGCCACCGTTACGTTTGGCAAATGTCAGGCACAATAATAAGAACAAGGTTGGCTGCATCACCACAATACATTTGGCACATTCTTTTAAGAGAACAACATTCAAATAGAAAATAAAAACACTACACCTCAACAAAAAAAAAAAAACAACAAAAAGACAGTCAAGTGCCACTAATAAGGTATCCATGACGATACACAAATATAACCAATTGCACTTTTAAACAGCCTAATAAAATTAATGCATACATCCCAGACAACTCACCCTTTAACTGAGCTCCAATATAATTGTGTCTGTTTCGACCCCTATGATGGATTCTGGCTTCCTTCCAATTTAGAAAATTTCAGTAAAATTTACAAAAGTGTATTCACCCCCCCCCCCCCCAAAAAAAAAAACAACCTATAGATACACAGTGGCCTTTTGGACAGAATGTGCCAAAGTGCCATTCTTTGTGTTGGCACTGTGTTACAGTAGCTGAGGCTCTGAGTTGCTTTAAAGAGAAGGGCGCAGTAGCAGCCTTTCCCCTCTGACTTAAACTAAAGGCATCCATCTCAAAATAGAAGGAACTGAAAAGAGCAGGGGTGTAAAAGAGAGGAAAAGAGTCACCTATTTATCTCATAGTGGACGTGAGGACGTGATCCCTTCTTCCTAAGTCTCTTTATGGTGTGTGGTGAGGGTCCAGTCCATGTGCACGCAGTGACGGTCATGATGTTCCCACTGTTGGCCCCCCACAGGAGCTGGGCGGCGAGCTGTGGCTCCCAGCCGCCCCACTGCTCTTGTCAGCTGGCTTCTTGTCCTTCTGTTTCAGGTGAACCTTTGCATGTCTCTTTCGCTCATCGCTTCTGGCAAATTTGCGTCCACAGAACTCACAGGAGAAGGGTTTCTCACCTGTGTGCGTGCGAATGTGCGTGGTCAGATGGTCACTCCGGCTGAAGGAGCGCATGCATATTCGGCACTGGAAGGGTTTGTGACCTGTGTGGATGCGAAGGTGACGTGTGAGCTCGTCTGAGCGCGAGAAGCGTCTGTCACAGTTCTCTGCTGGACAGGCGTGCGGCCGTTCGTGGACGGGGGTTTTACTGGGACGGTTCGGGTACTTCCGCGGTCGGATGGGTTTGAGGGTGAGAGTCTGTGGCGGGGGGTGGTGCTGAGGCGGGTGCTGCTGCCCGCCGATGAAACCCGGGTGAATCTGCTGCTTGTCTTTGAACGCTCTGATGGTCTCCAGGGGTGTGATTGGTGGAGGGTTGACTCGGATGGGGTCCATGCTCTGGAAGGGCTTGTGCTCCATCACGCCAACCTCCCCCTGATGATGGAAAAGGTTGTAGTCAGGGATCATGGAGAAAAGGCTGCCATCCATGGAGGCTTTGGATGTGGAGTGATAGTCATTGCCAGGGTAGGCTAGAGCCGTGCTGGTGGCAGGACTGTGGTGGAAGGAGACCTGATCCTGGTACAGGTCACTGCAGGTGGAATAGGCAGGCAGTGGCGGACCATATACCTGCTCCATATCTGACGTCTGTCCGCCCATGCTGGCTGCGGAGGATGATGTCTGCGTCGTTACAGTGCCGGGGGACGGAGAAACACCTAGGATCCCTGCACTGACGAGGCTGATGATATTGTTATCAGAGCACCAGCCGGAGCCACCGATGCCACCTGAAGGAGGAGTGTCGAAGGCAAACTTCCCCAGATAGGTGACAGTCTGCCCGCTGCGGTTGGACTGGAAGCTGGATCCATACTGAATCTCTGAAGACGCCTTCTCGCTCCCCATGCCCAGATCCATGATATTATCTAGATTAAAAACAAATAAAAACACAGAGCATGAATAAATCATCCATGTGAAATGCAGTCATTTGAGAAGAAAAGCCTGCGACAGTGACAATGTGGCACAAGTTGTGAAAAAAAAAAAAAAAAGTCTGGAAAATTCACTTTGTTAGGATGTATGAACTTTAGGTAACAGTCCCTGGTTTGTCCAAAATTCAGCTTTTCTGCATAACTCTGTAAAAGACTACAAAAGATCAAAAATAAAAGAAGTCCCATACAGTTCATAAAGAAATGTGAGCGCTGTCAGACCTGTAAGTTAAGTGACTGACTGCTGCATCTGAGAGAGTGGTGTCTCTCTCTCTCTCAGATCCCACAAGCTCTCATAAATCAAGACCTAAACACCCCCTTTGATCCAGTCATTGTGTCCCTCAGGAGGACAGCCAAACTGAATGGCAAGATTTGATTTCTTCACAGCAGGGAGGATTATAAGGCAGACGCCACATCTATCACGCTCAAGGAGTCAAAACACATTTGCAACAAAGAACATCTGGGAGAAAATCTAAGGGTTCCCTATCCAGTTTCACAAATTTCCTTCATATTTTATTTGTACATCTCTTACACTTCACCCCAAAAAACACATTCACACATTTAACTTATTCTAAAAATGCCATGTGCTTAATGGGGATGCATATATGTGCTGATCATTCTCTGAAGGTTAAATACGAGACGTTTGCAGAGATTTCTTTCCTAAACAGAAGTTAAAATAGACGTCTCACTTCATTTGCAGGAAATCATATAGAGTCCTGCATATATTTTCCCTGCCAGTAATTACAGCCTGCTGGAGTTTGGCTGTAGGCAAATCATAATGAAACAAAACAAAAATTATGTGCATTGCACAATACCATTTAACACATGAGATTCATAGGAACAATGACACTTGTGGCATTTCTTAAAATTATTTTTGGATATGACATTTAGAAAACAAGCCCCATTTGATATTAACGTATTTTACTCTAAATGTTTAGTCTTTTGGAGGTATTTTGAGTAATGGGATTTTTTAAAAACAGAACGAAGGGCACAAAATAAAGTCATCACTCTTTTCTTGGAGGTCAGTGCTGAAGAGCACAGCACACACCTGCTTCACCTGTAAAATCACAGCATGCTCCTTTCAAAACCTATAATTGTTATTTCCCCAAAATAGCAGAGAAATTTTTAAAAAAGCATAGGCTACATACAGAATTTATAGTTTATCATATGAATTTCACGAGGATAAGACGTGATAAAAACAGCATCACACACTGTCGTCTGGAACATCCTTTTTCTCATAAGTTTCATTTCATTTTTTTTGAACATCTCCCGTCTGAGGTCAAATAAAATACATTTTACACCCGTGTTAATAGAAAAATTTCATATGCCACATGTATGCCATGAACTTAAAGTCGCCTATATTAAATTCACATTACAACAAGGATAATATTCGTGACGCCTGCCGCGAGGTTAATTTAAACGCACCTTTCTGACACAAAGCAGGGGAAAATATTTCAGGTTAAATTCAAACTCAGGTCATGTTTTAATTTGTAAACAAACAGACAAATAAAAAAAAAAAAAGAAGCTGCGGATAAGAGCGAATCGTGCACAGAGTTTTACAAGATAAAAGTAAATCACAGTCACCGCATCTTCTCAGCCACATCAGGAAACTGGAGATTTTGCTCTTTTTTTTTTCTCTCCCCCCCTCCTGCAAACATTGACCCATCACCTCAGAAGGTGAATCTGCACACTGACTGATTGATTTAATGCCAATCTACGACACTGAGCCGAACTAACGAGTCGTCTCTGGGTCGGCGGCTGAATTAAACACAAAATATACATTAATCTGGACTAAGCAATAAATCAATCAATATCCCCGGCCTCGGAATTCAAGGAATATAAGTGGGTTCGCGGGGCCTGGCGCTGCAACGTGTTTCATATAGTGGAAAGCAGCAGCAGCCACACACGCCTACTGAAAGCCAATCTGACATGTTAATAGAGTTGTGAATGAAAGTCATTGTCTAAAGTAGTTGACCCATCTTTGCAGGTGGATTAGATGATTAAATAAGTGGCATTGTAGTTTGACCACAAAGCCAAATTCAACACATGTTCTCACAGTGTACAGAATTCTCTTTTAGGCACGAGCCGACTGCGTTTTAATGGACTTTGCGTAAAACAGCCTTTTCACAGCCATCCACATCAAGACATTTCCTCAAACACGCGAGAATTAAAATCCTTAATCGCCACATATATGACGACTTAAATATATATTTCAATTTATGCTTCTTTTTTTTAGTTTTAATGTAAGTGAGAAGGCTACTCTTCGCCTTTTCACGTTGTGTTTGAAATTCTGGCGTTTCGGCTACACACAAGAGATTTTAAATAATAACAAAGAAAGATTTTTTTTTAAAAATCACACGAAGAACCTGGAAGTCACTGATTTTTAAAGTGGGTCTTATTTACAGAGTGGCAGTGTTACACCTGACTCCGAAAAAGTAAGCTACGGGAATCAGCCCTTTACGCGCGACAGCCAGCGCGCAAACAGGTGCTCCACAAGCCCGAAGACAACTGTTGCCTTCCCCGCACCACGCAGTTTACGCCACTTTAATCAAAACGCACACACACACGCTAAAAAGAAAAAGAAAAAAAGTAGAGGGAAATCTTACCTGTATTCATCTGTGAATAGTGGTTAATAGATTCCGTACTGGTGAAAATATTCATAGACGTCGGGATGTCCTCTTCTGGGTAGAGACTGTCAGGGATCGTGTTTATTAAACTGCTCATGGTAAGAGGGATCTTGTCCGCTAGTTTCCCTGTCATAGCAGTTATATTCAGTCCGACATTTATAAAGCACAACGCGCAGGTATCCAAGTAGTTACACAAAAACACCGGGTGTTCTCAAAGTGGAAAACACAGGTGTGGATCGGGCGTGAAAAAAAAACCAAAAAAACAGGAGAGAGGAGCAGGGATGGATCCTGTTGCTGTAGCTATCCAAGTATCCCGCGGAGGATGAGCAGCGCCGGTTATCTCCCCCTGTGTGATCACAGGCTATTGTTGTTATTAATCTGATCACTGTGGAAGCTGATGGGCTGCTTGTGGGGGAATTTGAAGTCTGTGAATCAATGAGGAGGTGGTGGTGTTGGTTGCACAAGAGCAGCTCTACTTGCTCTATTGGAGCTGGATAGGGGACTCCAGTCTGCCTGTATTAAATAGGGGGATGGAACATAAGCGTGACGTAGATGACCATATATGGACATGGGCGCCCAGCGCCAGGCTCTCCGCGCGTCAGTCTGTGGAAACTACAGTGGAGGCAAAAGGCTCCGACAGAGAGATAGCTACAAAGTTTACTAAATCTACATGGCACCTCCAGCTGCGTCCTTCTTCGGGATGAGCCGGCGGTTATCCAGTGTTCCCGTCCTTGTGGAAAACACGGTGATTCAACAGCGTGTTATCTTTATTATAGTTACTCCTTCTGATGCCTTCAGTGGACTATCAGGCACACAGCGAGCTAGTTATTCATCTGTGTGTGTGTATGTGTGTGTTAGAGAGAGCAAAAGAAAGTGTGTTGTGACTATAGGGAATGTCACTCTTACAAAAGACTGGCCTACTTTTTGTCATAAGCCCAGCCTACACACTGTTAATTCTGTTAATTTTTTTACCAAAACTGACCATAAACTGAAAAATATGAGTGCTGGCTTAATTTCCAGGCTCGTACTTGTCCTCGAAAGCTTAGTCAGAAAAAATGACTTTGTGTAGTGTAAATGCTCTGAGTCCTCTCTAAGTGAACGTGCACACTCTTTGTGCTGACCTGTGTTGGACAGAACTGGTTTAAAACTCCTTTTCATGCAGCATCAGGGTTATACAAAGGCAGTAATTGACGGAATTAATCGTTTGTAAATATTGCAAGCGCTTTGTAAATCCACAGGCTTGCTTTGACTTGGAGCCCAAGTGACCGCTTAAGTGGAAACTCCAAATAAGGCAGTGTCCGGCCCCGCCCCTTCGTGTCTTTATTTGGACATGTGAGTTCCGGGTGAAGTAGTAGTGGAAAAGTGATCGGAAGCCACAGACGTTTAAAGACATGACAGTGGACAAAGCGTCATGGCTCGCTTTTCACCAACTTGTGAAAAAATACCTACACAAGTTGCCTTATAATGTTTCAAAAATACCCCCCTGTAATTTGGTTTGTTACACAAAAAGCTGAGAGAAGTCAAAACATGTGGGGTCATGCACTGATGTCTCACATCATAGTTACTAACGTTTGCACTCCTCAGTAATAGTTTTAGGAAGGTTTGCTTAACTTTCCGTGAACTTTGTCTGTTTCCTGCTGTAGTTAGAACATTGTAAAACATACAGGCCTTTGCAAAATTCTAAGAAAATTCTCAATGAAATGTCAGGGCTCCAATATTCAGACCTGAGAAATTAATAGTACCTCAATGAACCAGAAGTGTAAACAGAGTGTGTGGGAGAATTAGTCTGAATCATGCTCGGTGTTTAGGGGGCTTACACAAACAGAGCAGCCAGTGATCTTGTGTGTGTCATTACCACAGGCAAGTCCTCCATGTGCTTGTGTGTTTTATGAGTGTCTGTTTGTCGCGGCAGTGGGCAGAGCAGAGTCCTCTCAGGGTGTCTCGTGTCCTGTTCTTGGACCTTCAATCAGAAAAATAAACAGAAATGACCCTATGGATTTGACTGAAAAATACATGAAGACATATGACCGTCCAAAGATAGATTTCCTATTTTGACCTCATCATCCGCTTTATACTGACTCACTCCCTGAATGTATTCACTGGATCACATTTTGTACATTGGTCCGGGTCAAAAGGCAACAAAAGTAAAGGTTGTTTTTTTTGTATGTTTGTGCTGTGCAGAGTTGAAGCTAAAAGCTGCAAGATGTCCCTCTACATTAGTACAGTTAGTATCAGCCCTTAAAAAGCACTATTAGTGATTTTATATTTTTTCTCTTTCTTGTTTTAGCTTTCTGCACAGTGAAGGTCAAATTTGCCTGAAATTTAGTTTTAAACATTAGAACAGCAAAGAAACTGTTCAGAGACACACTGATGTTAAAAAGTGAAACACCTTCTGATTGTTGTATAATATAAAAGGAACCCATCAATGTAATAGATATACTTGGTTTGGACAAAATAACAGGAAAGCCTAATAGTATAATGCGATCCAGAACAAGCCTCTTATTGTGTACAGTTTAAATATGAAAATATTACACTGTGAAAATGAGAATTTATTGCAGGATATTTGCATCAGATTACATGATCTTGTCTGCTGTTCCTGTTGTTTTGTCCATCCCCATTTAGTTGCACCAGGTGAATCAATGTAGCGGGGGATCCGTGGAAAACCGACCTCAACTGTTGTGTGCATGGATGCAAACCAATGGGAGAATTCCCTCAGGTGTGGTGGAGGACTCACTCATAGCATCTGTCCTTGGGGGAAGAGTGTGTGTGTGGCTCTGTGGTTGGAAAGTTGGCCCGGCCAGCTGGAACACCTACCTGTTGCAGGCTTATTTCCTCGACTGTGAGCTGGGTCACATGGGGCAGGGCTTGCAGCGCTTGTCAACGGCTTGTGGCATTAGATCTCTTTGACGGTAGCGTCCCTGGCTCCTTTGCATACAGGGATTCCATGGAAGCACAGGCTCATTTTCAAAGCCCAGTGGAAAACTTCCCAGGCACTGTGGATGCATAGTCAAATGAGTTTTGTTTTTTTTCCAAGCTTCATGGGGAAGGCTTAAAGTGTTGTTCCTTGATGTTGGTGAAGGATTTGGAAAGTTAAAATGTCCCTGGTTACATCGACATGCCTTATTTTACTATTAAACTGCTTATACAAATGGATCTGCTGTTGTTACGACTTTGTATCCAACAATGCTGACAACAAACAGGGGAAATTAGGATTATCAGCTGGCTGTTCCATTCAAATCTGCTGATAATGGTGCCCAAATAAGTCCACATTCCCAAAGTTAGCCTACTATTACCATTATCCAGTTACTGTGGAATCCTTATATCCCCAAATGGTCTTTCTGAAGCACTTAGAGCCCTTTATTGAGGACGACAAGCATCAAATTTTGACTTCTTCCAGTGCACAATATCTGATTTAAATGAAGCTAAAGTAAGAATAACCTGCTTTTAACATGATGACAACTCTTGACTATAAAAACTCTAATGGTTACACATTGTGCATTTTCTTACGAGTAAATAATAAAATATATTGAAGCTTTTTGCTTCATTTTTTAAATCCCATCATCCATAAAGGCATTTCATTTAGCGTTCTATTGAGTCCGGTCGCTTGCAGTAGTTCCAGTTGAAACCATTAAGCTTGTACTCAGCCTGCCGTCTGTATGTAGTTTCATTTTTTATTTTTTTTTTCCACAGTTATTAGGAGGAATAAAAACATGCATTTAAGAAACAAAGCCAGCACAGATACATTAGCAAAAATCTTTAGAGGTCAAAAGGTGCATTTTAAAATTCTGCACTCCTTGTCAGTGAATGTAGACATGTCTTCAACAGTGCCTAAAAACGTAGATATTCATGTGAATTTTATTCAGAGGCAGAACTCAAATCTCCAGGTGGACTGAGATACGTTGAATCTCCGCAGTCGGATCTGCAGGACAATACCAGTCTGTCGAGGTCAAAAGCACAGTAAATAAATGTGCACGGTGGTCAGCAGGCCATATTGTTGACATGCATTGAACAGATGTCACACTCAAATTCATTTTTTTTGCCACTGCTCACAGCAAAGTGAGGAGCCGCAGAAATTCTCCAGTGAAATAAATCTCCTGCTCTTCTTCAGCAGCAAGGAGAAAAGAACAATGGGGACTCGAGTCATCATGCATATTAGATCACTTAGTGCCGGTTAGGCAATTGAATTGATTATACAAATTCCTTTTAATTAATGTAAGTTTGAATAAATTACGAAAATAATAAATGCCTTTCCCATAGCATCAGGGGATGCGACAAGCTATATTTTCAGTGAAGGCAAATCTACCGCACGGCGTTGAACTACAGCTGTCAGTTTTTCTTAATCATAATATTTCAACTCTCCTGACATTTGGAGTAAAAATAAACACATTCAAGGAAGCTGAGTGGCAAAATCCAGCTGTTTTGGCAGGATATCTCCAAGATATAAAGAAGAGAAAAAAAAAATGCACAGTGTATTTGGAAGTACAAATCTTGGCATTTCAATGGTGTACTGATGGATTCAAGTAGGTGGTTTTTTGGAAGAATGCTCTCCCACTTGGCATGCTCCACAATGAGTGTGGAATTATACTCCACTTGCCAATTGTTAAAAATGTGATTTCATAAGTCAAATAAGATGGGTAAATCAGGGTCAAGAGCAATATTTCAACTGACGGATACTTAACATTTGTTCAAAAGCAATGGATCCTCTGACTAACTGTGTGCTTATGTGCATTGTTTTGGTTGTTTTGTTTGTGGACGCGGCTGCTTTGACTGCTAAGTCGGGGAGGCAAACAAAGCAAACGCAGGACAATTTGATCAATGATCTCCCAGAGTTCACGGGGAGGGCACATAGGGGTTTACCAAGGCTGGCTTAACCACCAAAGGAACAAAAACCTCCATTACCTACTCCTGCCTTGCCCACTGATGAAACACCAAATTAGGGTCAATGAAACCACCAACTAAAGATTGATCATCAGAACATCAAAGTCATTCATGTAAATCCAGCCTTTTTCAGACATCTGGGGTATTGATACAAACCACTCCCAGAGGAGAGTTGCTGGTTAGAAACCGATATTCCTCATGGGGGGTACTCTGACCCACCCTCTACAAAGACCCGTGAAGTCGGAAAAGTATCTCATTGTGAAAGGGTTGAAAAGTTTATCCGCACCATCCTCTACAGACCTGCCAGGTGAGGCGCTTCTGCAAGTTCAAAATGGGTTCATCGCCCCAAAGTTACACTCAAGGACACATTCAGATGTAGTAGTTCTTTTTTTTTTTTTCTTTCTTTACTTCCGAAAAATCAATCAAGGACCTGAAAGTAACTCATTGTTTCCAGTTGTGGTAAGAGTGGTCAATGGAAATATGATAAACAATTACACAAACAGCAAGTTCCCTTCCTCAGTACATGACAGGCCCTGCAGCCCCTCCCCCTGTCCTGTCACTCTGTAGAGTATTTTGGTTCAAGTTCCACTGCGGCATCCGGCAGTGTTGCGGTCTCGGTTTCACCTCCCACTTCCTTTTTTTGGCCCTGACGTGTTTCCGCCCCTGAATTAGAATCAACTCTTTCCACACTGGGTTGTGATATCGGGCCATCTTCCTTCTCTTGTCGACGGTGTTCGGAAACTAATAAGAAATCCCCAGCAAAGTCAGAATCTATCACAGGAATCCTTCCCTCCAGACCACGTGACCGAGAGATACGGGGCAACATCAAAAACCAAGCAGCTGGTGAAACACAAAGAGGAAGTCTCTTTCCAACTCGACGATAAGATAGGGGCAAAAGTGGCTGACGTGTGCAAGCTTTGAAGAACTCATGCTGCTCAATTCAGAGAAAGCAGGGGAAACAGGGAAAGTGAGGAAACATCTTATTCTATGTTATTGTGCTAACACATTCTTCTTCTTCTTCTATTTCAAGCATTTGAGCATCTTTCAGTCTTTGTAGTTTTGGGTGAGAAACTGCACAGTGGCCACAGGCTCCCCCAGATCAAATCTTTCGACGAAGGCCTGAAAATCCCATTTACCTGCAGGTTCAAGAAGACACACAAACACAGATATTTATTAGTATTTACAGATATTTGGAAGGAGAAATGCACCTAAACCCAAGGTTTGTTTCCAGTCTGATACAGCGCTGTTTTTTGGATGGATTAAAATAACTTGAAGCCCCTCAAGTTTAACAGACATATTTTTTTTATAACAATATCCTATATAAACGCAGTGCATTCCGAGTACAGTCTCTGGTGCATTACAAGAGCATTTCTTATGACCGCTCGGTCTGTGTTTAAGGGATCTGAGGCCTAACTGAGCAGCACATGGCTCTGGGATGTGAGTCACTGAGAACAGCACTGCTGAAAATAAAACATGTTGCTGTAATGATGGAGGTGGGAACGCAAGGACGTATTGGCAAGAAGATATGATTCAATCGCCTGGACTGTTTTTTTCTTCCCTCCCCTTTTAAACAAACACCAGACGGCCATCCGGCTGGTATGACAATATCACTTCTTAGATTTTGACAACCGCTGATTCCCTGCAGCTTCCCCTCCCTGTACAAAAAAAGAAGAAGAAGAAGAAGAAGAAGAAGAAAAAAAAAAAAGACAAATTCACAATTATCATTCCAAGGAAAGAAAACCCTGCATGCTTTAAACTTACAAACTCCAACAGATCATAGAAAGAAAGAGTGTCTGTATGTCTGCATCTTCATATGTTTGGGTGTGCAGAAGACAATGCTTTGCTGCTTTGCTCTGTAATCCAGGGAATCACTGACATTCTGGTATTTCCGTATGTGGAGTAATTACATTAACAGCTGCTCAAGAATAGCATCGGAAAGTTAATCTTTTGAAAAGGCTGCCAACTATTGAAATGATCCAAATCTGTAGAGAGAATAGCCTCACAGTTTGGGGTCAAATCTGACTTTGCCTGGATAGAAAAATTACTGCTTTTGACCTCTCACTACAGCTGCTTTACAGGCCTTCACTTAGGCTGTTTTTGCCATCAGGGAGACACATTTTGTATCCTCCGGCATTTTGGAGGAGATATGGGAGAAGAAATACACTTTGCCAGTGTCATGCACATCAAGTGCACTCACCTCCCATCAATGCAAAAATAAATCAGAAGGATTCGCATTTCAGACATTTTAGACAAAATGTCTTATTCAAGGCTGTAATTTTTCAGGGTTTTTTTTCCAGCATACATTATGGCATTTAACTCCTGTCATATCTTAAAGCTGAGTATTTATTTGTACGAGTTCCAACTGAAAAAGTTTTAAAAATAAATTCACAGTGCTGCCAAATTATTACTCAACATTTTTTTCCCCTCATCCTTCCTACATGTTTAGCTTATGAGACCGACACCGCGGTGTGTTAGGTCCAGGTCAGGTTGTGAGCTCAGCTGGAGAAGATGGTGAATAATAACTGAAAGATGAGCAGATGCGTGCCTGAATCTCACCAGGTCCTCTCTGTGAATGAGGACTGCCTGCAGAAAGGCTTCCAATAATCAGGTAAGGGCAATGGAGTCAAGTGACCCATCTGTATGATAGGGCATGGCCCCTGTGGCCCCTCTGGCCTGTGCTTCAGTTGCAGATAATGCACCGCCTCTGCAAATCCCCAAACTCCCCTGAATGTCCACAACAAGGTCCCTCACCTCACAGAGGTAGCACTTTAACAAAAGCTGAGGGGTGGGGCAGCTAGGGGACAAACTTTACACTCAATGTAGGGATATAGTTGACGAGTCATGTGGCAGAATTGACTCCCATGACAGTTACGCATAAACGCTCAAACTTTCTCTTTCCCCTTTTCGTGATGGGAACCTGCCTTACAGTAGCGTTAGGCAACATTTCCTCTAATGGAGGCTGTCACACAGAGGATCATTTTATTGTGGAAAAACGATCAAACACAGAGTCAAAACCCTGCACTGCTTGTAAGGCTTTACACACATAATCCTGTCTAAAGCTGTGCAATCATTGGGCACAATCCAAAATACGGCAAATTCACAATATCTGGTGCTATCACAGCGACTGGTACCCTGCAAATGCCTAGACTTACAAGTGACCTTAAAATAGGATGGTGTCTGTTTGTAGTGCAGAGACATGTTTCCGCCTCTCCCATCTGCCTGCTCATGGAAAGGACAGATAGTGTGGGACCTGAGGGCGATGTTAAAGTCTTCCTGCCTCTCCTTTTGTTTCCACCTTGCTTCTACGTCTGGGTATGGCAGGAAGATCAGGACTGCTGTGAGGTGACACAGAACTGCTACATTTAGTGGTGTGGGCGGTGTCCCTGTTAAACCTCTTATAGTGTCTCAGAAATACTCAAAACCAAGTGATTCTGCTCATTGAAGGAGAGTCAGAGGCGCCATATCAGGATAAGAGCTTCACTGAGCTTTTTCACATGCGATTCACAGCAATAATAATACATAATGCAATCATTATTTTATGAAGGGAAAATTCCTCGTGGCTGTCCGAGGTCAGGGGTCAGCCACAGAACAGAGCCCCTGAAGCAGGGATGTGTCTCGGGGAAGCTTCAGCAGTTCAGATCCCTGCTGTGGGTTGACGAAAAAGGTGTCACACCGCTCGGCTGTTGATCTCCGCTCACAGCCCGTTGTCAACACAGCTCCATCGCATATTCAGTCTGAGAGGGATGTATCCCATGTTGGCTTATATTTCGTCAGTATGCTTCACCTGCCACACTGCATGAAAATGTTTTGTTTGTCCTTCAACTCCATTTGAAAGGCTTATTAGCGAAGCTTTTCCTGATCAATTACAAAAATACACTTAGCATCGCAGGGAAGCGTGCACTGAAGACGGGCTACAATTAGTGTTTCCTCTAACAACTACTAGAAGTAGCGATTAATTTGCCAATCATTTATATACATATGAGTCTGTCTCTCTCTCTGTTTCTCAGAGTTGAAGGTGAGGTCTGTTTTTGTTGACTAACATTCAAAACCCTAAAAATATTCAGTTGACAATTACATAAAACAGACAAAAGCAAATATTAATTACAGAAGTGAAGCAGGAAACATTTAATGACTGGAATGTGCTTGACAAATGGTTCAAATTATTAATCAGCTGTCAGAAGAGTTGCTGATTAGTATTCTGTCGATCGACTGAGCCACTGATCGACCAAACATTTCAGCTCCAGTTGCACCCTAATGATTATTTTCATTAGAGTGTTTTTTTCTGACTAATCACAAAGAAAACAGCAAACCTTAACAGCTCAGAAGCTGGAACTTGAGGAAATGTATTATTTATTAGATTTTTCTCACAACCCACTTTTAGCTCTACTTTAATCATTGATTTCAGCAGGATTTAATAAATTTGAACAATATCTATAATCAAGCAGTCTAGTGCAGCTTGAAATGCTTCACAGATAACTGAGAAGTGAATAGTAAGACTCAACCAATGTCGATCACAATGGAGTGAAATAACACTTGATTTAGAAAACTAGATCAAATAAATTAATTAAATTCATTATAAAGCTATTTAAAAATGAGGGAAGTTGAGGAAAAATCAAGAAACTTCTACCCCAAACCTGTCAAGACTCAGTAAAAAAAAAACAAATAACAACAACAACAAGAGAAAAAAAAGACAACCAGCCAAAAATTCAAAATGTCAAAGTGTTCCTTTAAGGCAGCCGACTCCTGGCTGAAACTCAGGCCTGCTGTAGCAACCAAATCCTGGCTCTCTTGACTCCACGCAGCTCTGATTAATGGTAGAGGCTGTGGGTGGGTGGTAGACATGGATCTGCCCATTACCACACTGCAACATTGCAAATGGCTTCAATTACTGTGGAGTGTGCTGAGCTGGCAGTAGGGGCTCGAGGAGGCAAGATGAGCAACGTGTACGATCCAGCAGCTAACTCCACTGTGATCCATTCATTCACACAATGTGATCGCCACATAAGTCCTCTCCCTTACAATTTAGCACTAAAAAAAAAAAAAAAATTCAAGGAAAAAAATGGCCAAGAACGATGATTTTGATCAATATTTCATTTTCAGCTTTTGCTTTTCAGCCAACAATTCGGATCTTGTTCTTCCAGTGCTCATCACAGTTTTTGCCTCTGATCAATCTACAGTAGCTGTTGAGGTTCAAGTCAGGAGACAGAGGGCTGGATGTGTGAACAGCGTATGTGTAAACTAACGTGTAGGCTGAAACAACACTACATGGCCTCTCTCAAGGCCTCGGGGTTTCCCTCCCGGCATTGTAACACTGTTTCCCTTGACAAACTGACTCGTCGGCACTAAACAGTAGCAGGACATATTAAGGGCTTGCCAAGTGGCTGACAAGTATCACGAGGGCCTGAGCGCCCACGCCTGCCCCCCCACCCTGGCACAGGGGCAGCCACCAGTCAGGGACAGCCTTCCTGAGCCAGAGCATTGGGGGATTCCCTACGATCACGCCCCTGTGCCCTGTGCCAAGAGCGCAGCCCCCCTGTAGTGTCCTCGTGTAACAAACCAGCTGTCTCCATCAGTTCACTGACCCACATTCATAACCTTAGCACAGGAGGCACAGCAGACTCCCACGGTTCCTCACAACAGCCCTGCTCCACCTCTAATTGTTCACCCCCTTTATTACTTAAGTGATGGTCAGAGATGAAAAGAAAAAAGGACAACAAATTTGAGATAAAATTGAGTCAATGACTGCGCTACTGGAAGTGGAAAACGATCATTAGGAGTCTTCCACCCACGGCTAAATGCTCTCCCTTTGCAAATCACATCAATTAATGTCATGGGCTATGAAAAATGCTCTCTGTGTCATACCACATGGAGGGAGGACAGACGCTAATAAGTGAACATACTTAACGGAGGAGGTGGGGAGACATGGGATTCCCTCCGTTCCTCTTGTCTGTGCGGGAATACCGCGCTCATGGCCAAGTGGAGGCCGATAATAATGCAGCAGGTACGCTATTGAATTTCGCCAAACCAGCAATGAGTGCAAAATCACAATTATGTCTGAGTTCATTAACCAGGGTTTCATAATACGTTACACAGCGTTTATTTCAATCGCACTCTTTACAAGGACACTTATTATCTCCAGAATTGACCCATCAAATAACACATTTGATTATCCGAGAGGGAATTTTCTAATTTCATTTCCCTTGAATAGAGAGAACAGTTTGCAGGAGAGAGGAAGTGCTACAGCGGGAGTTAAACTCATCCAGTAGATTAAGGATGGGTGGATCCACTCAGTTCAATTGCTTCATAATGTGGGGGCAACCACTGTACAGGAGCTAGTAGCAGAAAATGAGTATGCTACAGCTTGTTTGCACAAAAAAAAAAATGCATTAAAATATTCTAACTAGCAAGCTATTATTCATGCTATTATGTCTTCAGCTTAACCAGCTGTGACATCGTGAGCATCCTAACAATGCGATAAGAGTTCATCTCAGTTTCCCCAAATGCAAGTTGGATACATGAAATACTACAAAGTACATCTCTTTTGACATTTCTTTTTCCAGAGTTTTCAACATCAAACAGACCTCAGCCTAATGTGCCTGGATTGTTTGCTGACAAAGCTGTCAAAACTTCAAACAGCAGAGACTGGCAGCTCCACTCGTTCACGGCCGCAACGCTTGAAGTCTCAGACCGCCCTGATCTCCCCTCAAATCACTGGCTGTGACCCGAGTAGAACAGACAGACAGACACGCCTCCTGCGAGGTGCTTTGCTGTGCATCCAAGTGCCGTAGCCCACCTTCGCACAGACATCAGGGGATGGAAAAGTACGAAAACCCAAAGGATAAACAAAACAATAACGCTGCAAGACAAACAAGGTTGGCTTTTAAGAGACACTCACATTAGAAAAAAAAAAAAAAAACAGACATGGCAATAATATCAACGGTAATCAAGGTTAAAACTAAATTGGCTGTTCATGTGTACTGACATGCTGGATAAGGATTTCAGTTTTGGCGGAGGTTAATGAGACATGGTCAGGCAGACTCGTGCAGGTGTGCGTGGGAGCCAATAATACTTGTCTTGACCCCGCAGGCATTAACACTGCAGCAGACTCACTCACTAACCTCATTAACATTTCCCTTGTTAAGTTCAAGCACTTGGAGAAAATTATCTACCTAAAGCAACTCCAAATGCTCCGATTAAAACCTCATAATTGTGAATTATGCAAAATGACATGTGTCCAGATGAAACAAAGCCAGCGAGTGAAACCTGGGCTGCAAAGTGAGGAGATGGTTGTCCACTGTATAATAATAAATCCAATCACTAATAATAGAAGCTTCAGTCGCGTCACTAATGCATTGTTTCAAATCTATTGTGGACACACAAAAGCACAAACTACAAAAACCAACAATGATTTTGAGAGGGATCGTTGAGCTTCAGCGCCTTGCTGTAATCTTTCTATTGCTGATTCAACAGCTAACTCTTGGCAGTTGTGTTGGTCACTGTTGGTATATGATAGATGATACTGCAGTGGCCAACAGTGTTGCAAACTGAAGATGCTGGTGAGTGTGGAGTCATTACCGCGGGACGACTTCTCCTGCTCGGTGAGTGACACTGGTGCGTCTGCAGGCTGCTCAAACAACATGAACTGGTAGCGGTGCAAGCCAGACTTCTGCGGCGGGGTCGGTGGGTAGTAATCTGTAAAGAAAAGCAAAGAAATTTAGAATCTGGAGAGCCAAGACTGGTGGATGATATGATAAATGATGCTCGTTGATATCCCAATTAATTTCTAACCACTCAAAACCCTGGCATGCATATGGATGTTTCAGATTACATCAAACTAACAGTAGATCAATAACATTGTCACCCTGAATTATTCTTAGCATCCTGTTGTCAGTCTGGGTTGTAGGTAATAGGCAGGCCAGAAATCCTCTCCAACCTTTTAAGGTAGTAAACATGTCCAGCTTCATAGTGGTGTGGTGATAGTTGGACTGTATATGAGCACTGTTACACTTATTGAGCTCCTTTTAAACTTACGATGGGAAGCAGGAGCTACTTTAAAGTTACACACACACACGCTAATAAAGTTAATTTGCTCTAAGTGATATTAATTAGCACTTTAAATAAATAATAATGCAATGTGATCCTACAAAAGTCCAAAATAACACAGAGGAATTGTCCAAACAACATATATAAATTTACCAAAGCACATTGTATATGTACACAATATACATGAGTGAGATGAACTTGTGTAAATAAAATAAATCTAGATGTAATCAGTACAGTAACTGACACTAAACAATGCATTATCAAATGAATATTATACTCACCAGTGAGGGTTGTCCCTTGTATCTGTCCTTTCTTGAGCGCTTCGCCCTGAAAATGTAGACACAGAGTCACTTTGTCAAATTATGAAGGAGAGTTGGTTTACTTTTGGGCCAAACCCAATCACAATTGTTTGAAAATCGCCATAAAAAACTAACAATCTGACAACAAAGGCAGTTCAGTGGGCCATCACATTGCTGTCTACAACATGATGCCACTAATCCAATAATTTTGTGTTCCCGCAGACAAATACTCTGTTCTCACTTAGCTCAGTGGTCAGTCATCTGAAATGGAGAGAGGGTCCACAGGCCACTTCATTCTCGAGTACATTTTATTTGGAGCCAATTTTATTGAAATCTATCCAGCTGAAGTTTGACAACATCATACACATGCAGTCGTTGCAATTTCAGTAAAGACAAAGCCGATAAATTTGAAACTTACGTGACGATTGGGAAAATTAGTGTTTGTTGCTAGTAATTTAAAAATTCAACCCCACAGGAAGGAACGTGGTTGGTTAAAAAATGTCAAAGTTAAACATATAAAAGATTCTGTTGTATTAATATCTGAAGACATGAGACAATTCCCAGACAATAGACAGTTCTCAAGCAAATTAAACCACTGACAGGATTTCCAATTTCCCATATTATTAATTGTATATTAACCTCCCGTTGCCTAGAAACAGACATCACGCTACCCGATGCGAAGCACAGATATTTTTCATAAGCATTTTCCACTGTATATTTGTCAGGTTAAACTCCCTCATCCTCAGGAAGCACACAGTCAGGCACTTCACACTGCAAATTGCACACAGGCATGTTTGTTTAATAGACTTGGCTATTTACTGCGAGACGGCTGCATCCTTGAGTGGGAGGAAAGGGACTAAATATGTTGTCTGTGAAATGGCCCAAAACCCACTTGAGGTAAGCATGGAAGTCCCCATCACATACATCGAGTATGTGGTCTCAGCACCTATTTCTGTCCTCTTTTCTCCACACACAGGCTCCCCCCGCAGGGTGACAAAGGTACTGTGCTACTAGACAGCAAACAAGGACAAAAGACAAGCAGGACAAGGGGTTCTTTTTTTCCTCGCCTTTGATCTTAAAGCAGAAATTTCCGTTTGCTTGAAAATAAAACCAAACACAACACAGACTGTATTAAGGCAGAAACATTATGCTGCTGATGTCTTTATAGATGTGGCCTCAACCAATTCAAAACATAGTGTGAATCTTTATCTCTCTGCTAGGATTTTTTTTAAATAGTAATGAACACATTACACTGTTGGAAAGATGACGTGATCCCTCCTATTTCAGCAAACTAATTAGTACCCTAAATTAAATCCATGTTTCTTGAGGAAAGATATAGTTGCTTTCTAGTCATACGTGGGACAGAGGATTATTAAACTGGACCAACCACAGTTTGACTATTTTTGAAAATACTGCAGCTGTCACCTGGCAGCTGATGAAGTGTTGTTCAGTGATGAATATGGTACATACAGTAGTGCCAAATAAAAATGTAAAATTCTATTGTGACAAATTCATAGTGTGTCTATATTTCAATGCCAGAATGACTAACATGCACTTATAACTTTGTAATAAAACATTTATTAATATCAGTTCCATAATTTCATGTTCTAGTGAGGACATTACCAGTATTACAGCCCATGTCCTCTACTGTGCATCATCTATACTGTCACTGCTGTATAGCATGTTTAGCAGCAAGTATTCAAGTGTTTACACTGACTGATACAATTCAGAAGATTAGTTTCAGCTGTGAGTATCTTCATCCACAGATCAGTGAGAAAAAAAGCTTTATTTAGAAATAGCAAGAGTCCTGCAGCCCGCAGGATCCAAACCCATTGCCATAGCAACAGGTAGTCAACATTTGAGTGTGCAACATTTTCCCACATCTTAATGCTCGCTTCTCGCTCATTCTCCATGGTACCCCTTGCCCTTTTAATTTCATTATAATACATTGAGTATAAACAACAGCAAATGAATACAATATTGAAATTTAGCCAAATAATAAAAGACAAGTCAATAATGCGCAGAACTCGCATAAAACCACATAGTGTATATTAACATTCACAAGATATCAAAATCACAGAAACTGCTTACTGCGTGTTGCGGTTAATCTATTCCAGAGCGGAGCTGGTATCACATGTAGATGTGACAGGGCAGGGCAGTGCTGAGGTCACTGACTCTGAATGTTCACTAAGGAGTGACGGGCTCACTCACACTAATCTACAGGACATTCTCACATGGTGGGCGGCCTCCCTCCGGGACCTTGCTGTGGGGGTGTGACAGAGAGGCTCAAAAGTTCTGACCGCTGAATGATTGACAGCCACTTGCTGTGTTAATTGTGTTTATTAAGAAAGGCTCAGCTTAAAGTACGGGTTTCGTGGAGCGCTTTACTCTTGCAGTATTTTATAGAATATAGACATACACTCCAAAGGGTTTTGACAAAAATAAAATGCCACAATGGCATGCACTAAAACTGAAAACGGAAATGATGATTCAAACGAATTGAACATTAGTTGTCAGGTTGGAATTCATCACAATTTGACCTAATTAAATTCACCTAATGCCTTCTCAACCCAGAATGAGTTTCTTGTTAACCCCACCCATGTGCAATCTGGGAATGATGATTTGTTTGATCATTAATTTGTTTGTTGGACCCACCAATAAGCTGGTGAACAAGTGACCCAAGATTAACTTCATCAGTGTGTTAAGTGTCTTTTGATTGCTCCTTACAAAGCTGCAATACATTTCGTATATGAAAAAAAAGAACATTATGTAGGGCCTGATCCTAACTGTAAGAACCAGAACACTGGACCATCTTTGCAGAAATATAAAATAAATGTAGCTGGACATATTTGAAAAATCTAAAATGATAACCTTGACTAATGATACTCTGAAACGCCACAGACACTAAACAGCACTGACGTAATACACGTAGAATAACTAAATGTCTGGTGACAAAAACAGTGCTACAAAAATGAAAGTTAACCTGGTGGAAGCATAAAACAGAAAGATAAATGATAGGTAACGGACATATGAAGGATAAATTATAGTTTAGTGACTATATAATAAGGAGCTATTTCCTTGTTATTAAATGTGCACTCAATTCCCTAGTTGTTTATGTCTATATTATATATAGTATATTATATAAATATAAACTTTCTTCCAATATATACCCAGGCAAGAAATAGTGTAACTTGGCTTGCTGTACCATATCTATGTTCACCAACAGTTGTATTTTTGGATTGTCTTTCTTGACCTCAAGCTGAGGATAAAACTTGCATTACATAATACAGATGTCAGAGAAAACAGTTTGTACAGCTGCTTAGTACTATACGGTGTGTTTACTCATAAATAAATAATAAATGCGAAACACGCACCTAATTAATTCAAAAACAATTAACACAAACTCACTACCATTAACTGTTTCTGTAAGATATGCTTTTAATTTGAAGCACTGAATAGAAAATCAACACAAAATTAAAATGCGTATCCTTATTACAAAGCCCAATAGAGTACTTGCAGCTAATGTGTCAGTGTTTCAACTGTTTGGAAATTTGCAAGTTATGTCATTGCAGCAGCTGAAAGTTGATAAAGACCAGAACTGGCTTCATTGTGTATGCAGGAACACGCTGTCACTTTTTCTCCGTAAATATTTTTCTCATTTACCCGTCTCATTTTTACCACAGACTATATGTGTAAGAGCGGTAAATATGCATTATTTATTCTGTGTTCATTCACTGAACTGAACATATGCCGAACAGCCACAACATCAATACCACCTGCCTAATACCGTGAAGGTCCCCCTCGTGGCACCAACACAGCTCTGACCTGTGGAGGCCTGATCTAAAGGTGTCCAGTGGCATCAGCCACAAAGACGTTAGCAGCAGCTCCTTTAAGTCCTGGAAGTTAGGGTTTGGGGCCTTCACGGACTGGACTTGCTTTTCCACCACATCCCACACACATTTTTTTCTGATGTGGAGAATTCAGAGGCCACGTCAGCACCTTGAACTCTTTGTCACGTTCTTCAACTTGTTATTTTAGCACCACAGTGTCCTTTAGTTTATTAACGTTAATTTAATTAAAGGCTAAGTCAAGCCATTTCTTTCAAATGTTAATAGAAAATAAATAGAGCACAGCTTAAAATACCTGGCTTGGGTTAATGTAACAGTTATCCTGGAGTTACTTAGTCTAACAAAATGCGACTACGCACCACATCCTCATACTAGGGGAATACCCATTCTTGTAGCTGTGATAGTGAATCACACACTGAGCAGTGTGGGAGAAGCAGCAACTGACAGAGATAAAAACTGAAAGCGTCAATATGATTTATGCTCAAGCATAAGGGTGTTTAAATCTTTCAACGGGAGACATTACCGACAACTGGGACATTACTTCTGATACACAGAACGAGACTAAGAATCAGTGAACGGTAAAGAGCAGTGGGAGAGAAATTATGGTACCTGAATAAGACAGATGTGGTCCTTCTATATCTGTGAGATGGATCATTTTCTTGGTTGTCAATTCACTCTTAGAAACAAAAATATCTATATAAAGCTAACTGACCCCAGTAGAAAATCTGGAGGTGCAACGTTTACTGGTGGCTGATTGTTTTTCAAACTGTCATGAGTTGTCTTGAAAATCTTTGAGCAAGAGGAATCCTCAGTTAAGCTAAATTTTTGGTCTATTAATATATTTGTGACACCAAGGGTGAATAGGGACACTACTTTTCAAATGGAGGGCCTGGCTTCCAGACACTACAACGGGAAGACTGTGCCTTGAAAAGAAAAGAGTCCTGGCAACCCTGAACTCTGACCTGCCTGTGAAGGAAACTCAGTGACGACACTGTACATTCAAATACAAAAATTAACATTCTGAAGAATTGTTTTCATATATCACAAATCACTTGCTTCTAAGTTTCACAGAAGCTCGTTTCACTAAAGATTCCTCCATTTATTATGTCTTTAGATACCAGATCTAGCTTATGTGTGCCCAGCTGTGGTGTTACGGACGTTTCATCCTACCCCTCCCTGCTGCTCGTCGTGGTGAAGCTTGCCTTCATGTTTTACTGACTAGTTCACACTCTGACTCAAACAAAGGCAGAAAGGATCCCGAACAACCTACACATTATGAGCAATGAATAATTCTAAAAATCTAGAAAAAGCTATGCAGCAGAGCTTTTTCTGTGGGTCACGTAATAGCCTGACACTCCAACCACCAATATTCAGAGCAAACAAATCTGCCTCTCTGTTCTACGTGAAGCACAACTTTGGCTGATCTGGACCAACATTTTATCATAATTTATATAATGATTGAGAATAATTTTAGAGTTGATAGTAGGATGATTACCCTCATATGACTCTTTTTATTCTTATTATGAAACGCTGACAGACTTGAAGTGGGTCTAAAAGGGGCGCGAGACAACTGCAGGAGTTGTGAAGGTGAAATTGTTAAAAGTATGAAATCATGCTTATACACGAATTGTTAACTTTTTCTCTGTCTTCGTGCAGAAGATGAGCAGCGTGTTTGTATAATGTGTCCACATAACTTCCGCTAGGAATCCTCTGACAAGAGCCAATAGGTAGGAGTCCACAAAGAGGTGGTGGGTGGGTGCAGGGGTGCGGTTTCAGCAGGAATACCCACTTGCCCAACAACCCTTCTCCTTCTCTGTGTGGGTGAGTGCTTCCCTTTGTCAGCAAGAGTTACTCATGCACCTCCTTGTATATCCACCACTTCCCCCTCCCTTGCACACCCTGTAAACCCACACCTACGACAATCAGCACCCACGTCCTTCTAATGCAGTTCTGAGAGCATCATTCTCCCTTTTACTTGCAGTCAGGCTAACAGACGGGGAGAGAGAGCATGACAGATGGTGTTCACAGCTCTATTTCTGAGGCTGGACTTGTACCGCCACAGCCACCCCTCCCCCCCCCTCGCCTATTCCACTCAAGCCAAGTGCTTATGACTACCTCCTCATCTTCGCCTCAGTAATCAGCCCATTCATTCGCAGGGTTATTGTGAATTAAAAGTCTGTCTCACAAGGAACCTCACGGTTTATGGGTTAAACACAGTTTTTTTCCTAAGTGGAAGAGAGAATCGCATCACTGATCAAGTATGGGACTTTGTTATGTTGATAAAATAAAAAAAACCATAAAATTTCTGTTGAAAATGACCTTGAGTTTACTAGTAAAATAAACAACAATTCAGAGACAAAAGATTAGCAACTTATACTGTATACTACGTAACAATAGTTTGTGACTCACGACAACAATTTAGGCAGTGTCCCAGTCAGAGGTTGCCGCTCCAAAGTATATAGTTGTCTTTAACAGCACGTTAGGTATTGACAGAAGTCACGCAGGTGTCGATTATGTCTGCAAGTTGAAACTTTCGCAGTGTGTCTGCTGCCGACTCCAGTTGTGCTACTCTCTGCACTCTCTGTTTTCCGTGCACTGCCTTTTTAGCTTTTTTGTCCTAAGCAGTGTTATTGGTTCTCAATAAGGAAATGTGGAAATAACCTCTGAGCCACTAACTCAGAGCACAAAGTGCAAAGCCATGTTTATGGCCATGTAGTCCCCAGGCTCCAGCATACAACCCAGATGTGATCTATAGAAGGAACCAAGGCATAGCAGAAACTGACAGACAGCCAACAGTTTGTCAGTGCTGTGGAAAGTGTAGGGAGTTTGCCAGAGGTTGTTACTTCATCTCAGAAGTGCTACACTATCCTTGCTAAACCTGTCCAGACGCAAGGCCCCATGCCAGACGCTCACTGCCAATTCTATAGTCCCATATGGCTACAGTAACTGTACACTGGCATAGGGGGCACACAGACATTTCAGTACACGATTGCGTCACACCTCTTCCTGCCATTTCATGCCATGATCTCAACCACATATTCCTTAGGATGCCATTCTGGATTATGGTTGATCAGACCTCTTTAACCATTGCAGCAACAAAGGTCCATCTATCCTCAAGTCTGACATGCAAAGCTAAATTTAAGATCTCCACCATCTACCTTGCACACAGCGATGCACAGCAAACAGAAGCGACTGTCGTTCAGAAGAAGACTGCAGAGGGTCAAGCATGAATGTAAAAGGTCACAGAGCTGTTACAGCATAATGGTGGCTTAAATAGCTATCCAACCTGTGTGTGGTAACTGTGTCCTTTTGCCAAAATACCATGAAAAAGTGACCCCTGAACTGTGGTTTTGGTGCCTGAAAAAAAGATCAGTTTTGGTCAAGAAATTAAACAGCAACACTAGTGAGCTCCAGCAACTATTTATCCCACTTGGGGCACAGGATACTGAAGATTCCTAACTTTAGTCTTGAGGCCAATTCATGCACGTCTCTAAAAGCACACATGCTTAAATTTCATCATCCACCTAAATCTGCCCTCTGCAGAAGCCCATGTGGAGCCCAAGCTTTGTGACTGCACAGACTGTCCGCACTACAAGCAAGCAGACTGTGCATGTGCAAGGAAAACAAATGGTGCTCAAAACAAATGTGAGCTTTGATTTGTACATGTTTTTCAACGAAGCAGCCCAAACACAGTGGGAAGTTCTAAATTCTCCAGAAGTCCTGTGCTGTGTCTGCCCACTGTTTTCGACACACCTCGGGAATATTCACTGACATGGTATTACAGCCCAATCTGTAAGTAGCTGCTTTATCCTGTGAAAAATTGTCCTGCGTGCTTTTCTGTCTTTGAAATAAAGGGGGAATGTGACTTCCTGTGCAGACCAGCGTGGACTTATTTTATTAGGAACAGAACAGCGTGCAAGTCCGCTGTCTGCTTTCAAAACCCACACTGGGCTGCACACAGAAAGCACGAACTGGTCCTTATGTTGCCAGGTGGCTCTCAAACATCTCAGAAGAGCGAGTCAACTTCTGCCAGATTTAAGATACGCTGTCATGCTGCAGTAAAATTTCCACAGATTTACCACTTATGCTACCTACAGATGAGCATATATCATAGTCATTGCTCACTTAGATCGCACAGCCATCATAAAATTGCACCGATGTGCTGGTGTGATACGGACAAGAACTCAGAGGCCATAATGAAAAACAAGGTCCCTATCAACAGGAATTTGAGGGGCGTACACTGATCAGTCACATTGCTAAAACAACCAGCCTAATATTGTACAGGTTCTTCTCATGCCACCAAATCAGCTCTGACCCATTGAATCATGGACTACAGAAGATCTCTGTATGAGTCCCGAAGAGCCTCAAGATTAGGAGCAGATCCTTTAAGTCCTGTGAGTTCAAAAGTGAGTTCTCCATAAATTGGACTTGGTTTTCCAGCCCATCACACAGATTCTCAATCGAATAAAGATCTGGGGTATTTAGAGGCCAAGTCAACACCTTGAACTCTTTGTCATGGTCCTCTAACAATTCCTGAACAAGCTTTTCAGTGTGGCAAAGCACCGTATCCTGCTAAAAGAGGCCACTGACATCAGCAAAACCTTGAAGGGGAGTATGTGGTCTACTACAACGTTCAAGAAGGCGGTATGTGTTGAAGTCACATCCGCGTGTGCCAGAACCAAATTTGCCTGCAGAACTATGGCCAGCGCATCTCTGTTGCCTCCGCCAGCTTGTCCTCTTCTTCACTAAAGCGCACCCTGCTGCTCTGTTCTCCCCAGGTAACACGACATTAGACCAGGCCACCTTCTCGCTCCATTGTCCAGTTCTGAGGCCTGTGTGTATAAAATTTTCAATACTTTTTGCATTGGTAGCTCTTCTGTGAGATAAGACCACAAGAGCCAGCCTTCGCTCCCCACACACATCACTGAACCCTGGCAGCCTATGATCCTGCTGCTGGTTCACTGGCTGTCCTTCTTTGGACCGCTTTTGGAAGGTACTAAGCACTGCATAGCTGGAACACCCCACAAAACCTGATGTTCCGGAGACGCTCTGACCCAGTCATCCACCATCACAATTTGGTTTTTGTCCAAGACAATCAAATCCTTACGCATCCCATTTTTCCTGCCTCCAACACATCGGCTTCAATAACTGACTGCTCACTTGCAGCGGAATATATCAATTGACAGGTGCTGATTTAATGAAATAATCAATGTTATTCACACTGTTAGTGGTTTTAAAGTTGTGCCCGCTCAGTGTGTACACAACCTATGTTTTTCCATGGAGGCTATTAGGGGTGTTTCAATTATCCTGTTTTCACTCCAGCCTCACAGCAGAGGATAACTGTGCTAAACCACACTGCTGTGGTCCTGCTGGGTAGCAGCATCAGCCACCAGTGATGGTATTCTGCCCTCAGCTGTCTTCAACAGCTAGACTACTGTGTGTTTGTGCTCGAGACCAGAGAAAGGCTTTGTTTTGTCTCTCTGTGTTCAGCTCTCAACACTTTTGTGGTTTAAGCTACAAGGAATTTAGCTTTACTCCTGTTTTCCTGTTTGCCTGTTTACTTTTCAGCTGCAGTTTACTGATCATTTTTGGCTGTATTGGAGTTGTGTTACTCCTAATGCACACTGAACTTTTCCCACTGCTGTTTTTCTTTTTCTTTTTTTTCTCTCCATTTAACACTTTCCAATGGCAAACCAGAGAGATGCTTTTACTCTGAATGAGTTCCTGGAAAGCAATGTGTTTATCATATATATAGCAGAGCTTCAATCGCGTTTCAGGTAAAAAAAAAACAAAACAAAAAAAAAAAACAACTTTACCTTAATTTGTGGTGCTATGTGAGAAAAAAAAAAAACACTTGCATAGAGTCAGCGTGGCTTGACTAGTCAAGGCAGTTGAGGGCATGGCTTGCCACAGCTGTTACTGACTCTGGGGAGTTTGCTGCAAGGCTACAGATGTCATAGTTTCATTTTGCTTCATAATTTAGACAATGAAGAAACTGAACCAGATGCTGAAGAACAGCCTCATAGCTTTCATAGCTTTTCAGCTGGAAACCAAGGTGAAGCGAATATTCTCTGGTCAGTGGCCTATGCAGGTAACCATTAGCTGGGACTGACTAACTTAGATTTTGTAATGTCATAAAATGATCAAAAGTAATCCAGGTAAGTTATCAATAAAAAAAAAAACAAAAACAGGTACATTTACTTTTTTAAATGGATAGAGTAATGAGCCCTCCTTATTCAAACCTTTTGTAATGATATCTGTGTAAAAGCCTCTTGGCCTGGAGTCTGAGGATGGTTAGTGGAAAAACCTAATGGTGATCAGCTGAGCAGGTGGATTGGCCTCAGCAGGAGAGGGTGAAAGCCAGTGGGGGAGTCACCCTTGATCTGCTTCAGTGCATCAACAAATTAACCCACTTAACAATAGCCTGCTGGACTAATGGCTTCAGTAAAGAAACTCATTTGGCTTTGGTAATGAACCTGAGTTGGAAACACAAACAGTCCAGTTATTAAGTGAACTCCAGCCATCACTGACATCACCTGACACACCATGACATACTAAACCTACACTCCTTTGGTTATGCTCATTAGTACGGAGGGATACTATTACTCAAACCACTGACCTAAGAAACTAGCCATCCAAACTCATTATCACACCCATCTATTCAGTCTAATTTGCATACATTACAAACACGGCTTAACGAAGCGGCCGTGTTGGGTTGGTCATCTTACACTCAGAGAGCAGATTGGGCCCAACGGGGCAGAGTACGGGCCGAAGTGAGAGCGATTTAATAAGCTAATTTTATCCAACCTGGGTGCTGCTTCCCCTACAGCTACTGTGTGTGTGAGTGTGTGTGTGTTAGCGAGTATGGGTGCTGATGAGTCTGTACTTTAGTACTGTTGAGGGAAGCCCAAGCCTGAGTTCCCAAGGTAACAGTCGGTTTGAGTGGGGGCTGGCTGACTCATTTGAAGGGAATCCTGGAACCTGAACAAGGCTGCCCACTCGCCCCACCCCCAGCTTCATCAGCACAACAAGCAAACAAGGCGCTGACATGTCCCCATATAGGGCTTCCCACTAACGGGGGTGGCACTGGAAAATCCCAGCCTGAGCTTGCCTACAAGTAGCATCAGAAGACACGCGCACACAGGCACGAGGCCTCGCTGCTCCACGGCTACAACGGTTTCTGCCGGCAAGACCAAGAAATCCACAGAGATTGTAAATGGATAGATTAGAACGGAGCTGTATGCCTACAAATGCATCCGGGCACGTGCTGGATTTTCATTAATACATCAAGGGACGGGGGAAGATGTAAGGGGGCAGGAGAGGACGTTTAAGCTTATTAAACAGTCAATGGCACAGAATTAAAATAGTTTTTGAGGTGCGAACAGTGACACGAAGTAAATGAGCATCAAAATCTCGTGGGCTTGTGCATGAGGTAGGAGGGGAAAAGCCGTGAGAGTGAGAGGAGGATGAAGGAGGAGTAGGAGTAGGTGGACAAGAAAACGAACTCTTTGCCCACACAGTTAATCTAATTATTAAGAAATTAAAAGAGATCAACAGGCGTGTAATTGACCACTTAATTAGTTCAAGGTCAGTCTGTTCTTTTGACTTTGGAAGGACGGCGGACCAGGGTGCAGCCGGAAAGAAAAACTTTGGTGAAATATCCTAGAATTTACAATTATTAATAAACTAATAAAGTGCCACGAGTATTTCCGCACAGTGGTAACATTAATAGCGACAGGTTTGTGTACAATTAACCCAAATTTATGTTATTCATAGAAAACAAAGACCACAAAAAAAAAGAACAATTATTTTAGAAACAGTAAACTCTATTCATCAAACAAAAAACTGTACATGTATAGTCAGTAATCCCTGCTGTTAAGAGTAGCCATTTGATTTGCTTCTGTCCACAGTTACATCTGTTGATAACTCCATAGTTCATTCAGTGTCTTTAGTCATTAACAACTGAGAGCTGGTACAAAGGGATTTAAGAGGCAGCATTACTGTTTTGAATCGCTGGATGTTTAATTCTTCTATTATAATTGAGGCAGGAGCGAGACAGAGGTTATGGTAACTGCTGGAAACCTGTCCCACTTCACAGAAAGGTTAATGAACCTTACAAGTCCTATGGGAGATGGAGTATGCTGTTAATTTGACAAACGTGGGAAATAAATGCTTTTATGCTTTTATTGACGGTGACCAATAGCGGCCTTTGCTGGAATGAAAGGTTTTAGTCTTTTAGGTGCTTTGCTATGAGGCAAAACAATAATGTGGAATGCATTTGTTGGAAGAAACTAAGTACATAATTGTTTGAATAGCAATTTCAGGCCAAAAAGCATCTTCATTATTAATTCCTACTTTTGGGGAACATATACTGTGCAAAATGTACAGTAACCTAATTCATGTTATGAAACAGCTGCCTTTATTCTGAATACATTTGTGGGAATGAGGGATTTTAAAAAAGCTGTATTTTAAAATCTACATATTTCCACAATCCATTTTATGCACCATTGGTCTGGGTTTCATTTTAACAGGGCACCAAGGGTATAATATACTGACAGCTGGAGAGGAACATGTGTAACAGTGTCGGCGCTATCCTGAATTAGTCTGTGGGTTTAGATGGAATCATCGCAAAAGGTGGCTATGATACATCTGATCAGGACAGAGGTTTTAGGCACAGGTCCAACTTCGTATACAGTGTGCATGATTAAGAGATTAAATGGATAATCCCCTTCCCATTCAAAGACACCGACGGAGGCAGAGATCTGGCTTCAGAGTTTCGCTGTAGTTTAAATCTCACCAACAGAGTTCCGATACAAAATCCAAGTTGCTTAAAACTTCTACAATCAAACAAACATGCCTTAAATGTGCAATCGTGCCTCCAGAAGGAAACAGAGAGGTGTTCTACAATAATGCATTCAATTTTCAATTTATAGCCCAACAGTTCCCCTTTATCCAGCAGGTGACATTGTTACTTGACCTCAAAATTTATCTGTGAATGAATATTTTATTTCATCTTCTGCCTATACGATTAAGATATGAAAAGCCTGAAGTAGCGGTGGAATGCTATTAGGTTCAATTACTCAGGTGTTGTACTTGAATATAATTTTGAGGTCTGTGTGCTTCATTAAAATATCATACTTTTGTGCTACTTCATGCCAGTATACCTAAGAAGGACATTGTGTATTTTTTTTTATTCAACTACATTTATTTTTCAGTGAATGTTAAATACGGCGTTTGATCATCTTCTAAAATACATGCTTTGTTACAGATTAATCACTGAACAATATACAAAGTTGCTAAAATGAACTTTAACAACACGAAAATGCCTTAAACATGTACAGCACCTAAAGAAAATTTCCTTTAATATACAACTGTTATAATAATGCTGCAAAATACTTTTTTCTATTGAAATTTTACTGATTTTTCTTAATTATACTTTTACATTTTGGTATTGTTACTCAAGTAAAACACTGGAACGCTTGCCTCACCGATTTTAATACTAGCAGTTTAGAAAACTAATCGTTTTCATTCATGTTGGGAGACAGAGTGCCGTTATCGTGAAAAGAAACCTATGTTGACTGTTTGTAGGAGGACATGAAAAGGAGATAAATTCAAGCATTTTTGAACACTTCATTTTTGCACCTCATATAAGAAGATTACACAAACATGAGTCCTTTTAAGCGGATTGAACAAACACCCAGCGCTGTCATTTTTCTGGAGAGGACAGTGTCCATTCTTCAGCAGGTGCAATTGCTACAATCAGCAAAGCTCCTTTGAAGCTTAATATTAGCGCTTATTTCTGAGCAGCTGTCGAACTGGCATCAGCGTACGAGCCAAACTAAGACTGTCCTAACCTTATAGACCAGTCCAACATATATTCACGAAGCCAGCCCAGGTCTTGTTCTTTTCGATACCCCCTTCTCTACCGAGCCAACTCACCCTCTCTGTATCTCACTTTCACTTTCTCCAAGCTACACTATGGGCACTGTTTCCTGTGCCTTTGTGCACAATGTTTGCCAGAGGAACACACAAGAATCCGAGCTCCACAATCCCTCTTAACCTCTGACCTTGGCTTATTGTTACCTGTGAGCAGCACTGTGGCAAACATGTTGTACAAGTACTGTACAGCCCTGCAAGCTGTTTGTGTTCTGCAAGTATGGAGGGCAGGGGAGGAGGGAAGGAAGAGAGGGAGCTATTTAATCCCCCCCAAAGGAACTCCCCTCTCAACCCGTATCGTGAACTCGCAGGCAAATCGCGTTGCTGGAAGGCACACCACACACACACTGCTGTCTTTTTAATTTCATCAGCTGAAAGAAATCTATACAGTGCTTTGGAATCCGACTGAGCTGCGGAGAGAAGTGAACTATACAGCACCCTGGAATGTAAACAGGTTTCTCACCAAGTGTAGCATAAAAATACCACATTGTAACAAACCTCTTGGCTATGATAATGGTCAATAGTACAGATCAGAGGTCTTAGTAGATTTTATGGTTGTTAGTCCTACAGCATATCAATAAGAACAAGTTGAACAAATCCAGAGAACAATTCAGAGGAAATGCAGCAATCACACTCAAATTATTCAAGTGTAACATGGATGAAATATTGGCTTCTGCTAAATGTATTGTTTTGATGGTGGCTTTTCGCTTGCCATTACAAATAGCATTATCTCCAGAGAATATTAGGAACGCTGTCATTAAATCCCTTTCTGTCAGCTGCTTGGTTGGGCACAGATATGGGCTGGAATCTACAAAGAATGGACTCAGCCATTGTACAATGTTAGTAATTGTCAGTACTTGTAGTATTCTCAGAAACTGGCAGCACGATATTTGTCTAATATTAGTAAAACAGAGGCAGACTCTACATTGAAAGATAATTCCATCGCTAATCCTTGGTAACTATCGTGTAGTCGATAATGTAACATTCATGGCAGCTTCCGGCCGCGCCGTTTCTGGCATGAATGCATTTTATTCTATTGCAATCATGTGTTCATTATACAACACAGATCTTTGCACGACACTGCAGTTTGCTACTTTTTATAGTTTCGTATAACTTTTGGAATACAAACAATCATAAACAGTATGCAGAGTTAGACAGGCCACCATAATATCTGCCAACTTTGCATTCATAGCTGTCACACTTAATTATCATGCCAAAATACAAGAAAATACACTGGCTGCAGGAGGTCTTTTGTGAAGTCTTTGTTTTTGTGTACAATTAACTGGCAAGCATGCTATATACTTAAGTAAGGGCTATTTTAGGTGAGCATAATTGTTAGTGAGTTGTTTTTATCAGCATGCCTCACTCCCCTTCACTGTACCCTATCAGGAGACACCCCTAAGAGGAAGCGTTTTCCACCGCCGCAGCCCCAGCAACCCCCCACTAACCCTGACATTTGTTCATTTACCCGCCCCTCTCTTCCCCCTTCTGGTTTCCGTGCCCGCTCCCTTTCCCCCTTCTCCGTGTCTGCCAAAATTGACCACTTTACTGGGGAACAGGTAGGCCGACTCCGTCAGTCCCCCCCACCTGTACCCTGAAACGCTCAAATTCGCACGCGGGGCCGACTGCCAAAGATCCTGCTTTACTGACTGAAGTGGAGGGGGGGGTGGGGGGGTATGACAAAGACGACAGCTTGTGTGGGGGAACATTGTCTGCGGCTGCGACTAGAAATCTTTTCAGGAAAAACAGGATTTTATACACAATGGTCGTGGGTGTGAAGAAAGGGGGCACATATTAAAAGAAGTGCCTTTATGTGTGCAGAGCTACTGCTTTTTAAACTGCATTCACATGGATAAGGTCCAATCTGTTCTTTTTTTTTCCCTACTAGGCTATAGTGTGACAGACTGGATCAAAGAGGGCTTTCCAGGTTGTCCTTGTTTTCTTGGAGAGTAATCGTGATATATCCAGGACAGTGTTCAGGCTAGAAATTAATGCAGCACGCTGACACACAGTAGACCTACTTCCTTAAATAAAATAAAATGTGTAGGAGATGTATTATGAATGTTTTCTCCCTGAGAAAGAGCCTAAATTCACATGAAAAATCAATAGAAATTTGGGTTCCTAGAAAACGCTATTAGGCAACATGCAAAAACTGTAATTTATGGACGCTTCTTCCCTTGCTGCCCAAACAGCATTCACGATTTCTGACAGGAAACCATAGCAGCTCACGTTCTTCACGCAGTGAAACCTCCTCAATCATTTCACCACAGCAACCACAGCAGGGAGGTCAGTTATTATAGAGATGGCGAGAGGCTTGGTAGGTTATCAGCTACAGTATTATGTGTGTATAAGTATGTGTGCACTTGCGTGCGTGTTTGTTGTATGTGGACGGGGGATGGAGCTGACAACTAAGCGGAGGATTCTTATGTAATTCTCCCTTTAGGTGGCAGAGAACAGTGAGAGCAGCAGCCCACACTGAAGAAGAACCTGTTTGTTAATAAGCTGCAAGTAAGATAAGATCGATATTATTACAGGGTGTTTGTACACAAGACCAGGGGTGTCCAGATGTAGAAAAGCACAAGAGACAACAAGTGGCAGCGAGTCCAGATACAAAGGTAGCATGTCACCCCATTAAGCACAGATTTCTGTTTTGTTAGCCATTCTCCAAGTCTGTCACACATACACACAAATCCACGGATGCAGACACATGCAGCCAGACACGAATGCATACAACCTTGAAAAAGGTCATGCAAGAGAAGGCCAGGGTAAAGCTAAAAAAATCAAATAAAATCAAGAAGCTAACAAACACTTGCATCCGAGTATGACTGAGGAGGGGCGTGATGAGATTTAGCGCAGAAATGACTTCCAAAAGCTGAACTCCATGTATTACCACCTCTGACATTTGTCTGGCTGGAGTTGACAGGATGAGCACATGCTCTAAATGTTAAGCACCTCCAGCTGCGCTCCAATGTTAAGGACTATTGTTGACCTGTACCAAGGGAGGTTTCGGATTGTTATGAAAAAAGATGAATGAACTGCACGCAAACTTTGTCAGGGTCAAACTAATTCAAACTAGAAAATAAAATACACCGTACAATCTGCAAGTTTTACACTGACGTCTCGGTAATTTACAGCTTCAGCTCATGTCCTTCGAATGTAAAGCATTTCTGTGAGTTCTGGCTTAACTCCTAATCACGTAAACAGGTGCTCAGTTTAGTTACTTCTCACATATATATTACTGACAACAATCTGTTCATATTCTTTAACACAAAGAACATGTGTTTATCCTGTCAGTTTAAGTTTAAACAAAGGATGACAACAGGTGCACCAAGTGGAGTTTAGATTGGATAAAGTTGCTTCATATGACTTGAAGCCAGGAGGCACTTCTGTGTAAAAGTTTGTGAAACCATAAACAAGCAAACTGTTAACCTGGGTTATGAGCATGTTTAGCAACTTTGGAGGGAAAAAAAAATCACATTAAAAAAGAAAATTGTTCACTTCCTTTGCGCCCACCCCCTTGTCATAAGATATGGATGTCCCGTAAGGTTATTTGTGTTTGCTGGGAAATGAAGTGCTCAACTGGATTAAAAACATACTGCATATGTTTGGAAATCTGTTTCCCTGGGCGTATGAGTGGAGTGAGCGAGCGTGAAGCAGCAGCTTGCGTCTCCTCCAAGAGAGAGGGCAGACACTCTCATCATTAGCTGGGCTACAATGTGCTCCTCTACCTGCTCCAATCTGCACAGCCAGGCTCCACTCTGACGCCAGACAGATGTTCCCAGCACGAGGTGCAAAGTACCGAGAGGGGAAATGAGAGTGAGCAGGAGAGAGGCAGAAGAATGGAAATATTCAGCAGAGTACACAATAAGAGTTTAATTATGAATAATACCAATGGTTCTTTGTTCTCACAATGAAGCTAGCTATGGTTCGCTTGGCCTTTGGGAAATTGTTTTTGGCTTCCATATGGGGGCAGCTGTCTGTCAAAAATAAAAGCTTAAATCATAACATGCCACAGTAGGGATAATTACAGCATAAAGAACAATGCAATTATGTATGTTTATTTGCAATATTGGATAGGTATTTTGCTAAAACAAACTCTAAGACTATTGCAGAGGTTAAAAATGTAATGCTATCATTTGGTGCTGCTCAGATAGTAATGATCTGCAACTGAGGCTGTTTTTGCAAAACTTGACATCACCTGTAACTTAAGATAAAGACCCATCCAAGTCATTGAGTGTATAAGCAGATTTTTTTTTTCCTGTGACAACAGAGAGAGGATGTGTTATACTTGACTGAAGGACTATTCTGGATGCACTTTTCAAGGGTAGCTGGTTGTTATCTTTATCTTTTTACTCTTTTTAAACCTCCTGAACAGACTTAAACTGAGGTAATTTATTGTACTAGTAAACAAGTATCGTCATTTCTTCTTTGTAATCAGCCACAGAACACTTCTCAACCTAAAATCCCTGTGTCTTTTGTGTTTGGGCCCATTAAGGTGAGCAGTATATAACAAAAAAAAAGAGACAAAATAACAAAAGCACTATCTTTTAAGAGCCAAACACTGAATGAAATCCTGCAAGGCATTACACGTCTAATAGTTTGCAGTTAAAGGACATCTTGAGGTGTGGAGCAGATGATCTCTGCAGGCCACAGAATTCACAAACACAAAGCCAGCTGGTCTGATACAGTCACAATACTTCACTGTTTGTATTTGCCTGAGCAGCAGCAGAACACAGGCTCGGTCCCCCTTTGGGAGCTGCTACAACAGAGTTAGATGTTAAAGCACGCATATCCCTCATGCACCATAATAATGAGTGTGCTGGACTGTCCAACTGGCCCTAAATTAGTCAGGGAGAGGAAGTTAACAAACATGTGATGGCTTCCAATCCACAGACGTTATTCAAGTGAATCTATACTGGCTGAATAGGACAAAGGGTGAAAGCCTGACCAGGTTGTGATGGGTCATACATCTTTTGTCTTGTTTAAAATATATCTTAGCTTGAAGAAAAAGCTGCAAGTCTGTTCATTAAAAAAATAAACTAAAATAACAAAGAGAGACAGTCTTAATGCTCTGACTTGAAGAAGATGTAAACAGTAAAAAAAACTGCACGACTTTTCAAGGACTCATTGTACAAAAAAAAAATTACAGGCCAGAAAATCTGATAATTGTCTTTATATTACTTTTGCACATTAACAGAGAAAAAGTTAGTTATTTTAGACAACTAACACCTTTGCTGGTGACAAATCATCAGGGGAGAAACTTCATACATTATTCCATTATCACATCCATCAAAACCTAAGGCTATACATGTCTGTTTAAATGGGATTTTACAGCAGCGAACACCTTGGCTTTTCTCAGAGTAGGAAAGAGCATTAACTGTAGAACTGCTTTGCAAGTTTATATTGCATCATATTGACTCACAAAGTACCAAAACTATAATGAGAGAATAAGTATTAACAAGTAAAAGTAACACCCAGTGCTGTATTTATATAAGCTGACTCTATTCAGATACTAATGATTTGCTTGTTACAGTAATTATTGCTGCAAGACCATACCGGAACATCTGTATTGATTTAGACTCTGGGAGAGCAGAGAGAGGGAGGGAGAGGCTCGCAATCTGGAATTCGACTTCGAGAGCAAGACAACAATCTGTTGATGGTTATTTTGGTAATTGTCCATAATTGATGTAAAAACACAGCGTGTGTTGCAGAAGAGTCTAAATTACTGTTTCTGTAGCTCGAGGGGTCAATGAAAATGGGCAGTTGCACTGAAAATGCATATACAGCATCTAATAATGTGAGTTCTAAAAGAAACTGGACAGCTGGTGAGAGAAGACAAGACACCCAGCCACACAGTTTGCACTTAATTGCTGGAATAAATTGTTCTTGGCAGTCAAAAGTAATGATGTGATAAGTGATACACAGTTAAATAAAAGATTTGACACCTGACATAAACATAAAAATGATTGTCTTAGACTTGTATATGTATGTTTTCCTGCATGTTTATAAATGTGTGTTGATGCCTGGATGATGTTAAGTACAAATATATAGTTAGTTTTGTTATTTACCGTCACGCACAAACAAGAGCCCTGCCCAGATGGGCTGATAAAACACCAAAACAAGACAAAGAAGCCAAAATGCAGGGACTGCATTTTTAGTTAAAGTGTAGGTAAAGACAGTCTGACTTTTTGACACCTGTTTTAAAAGAACAGCTACAAACTGAATAACCCAGCTGAAGCAAGAGAACTAAATTCAGCTGTAGCCAAAGCTCTTCTTTTTTTCTGTAGCTGTTGTATTAATTTAGATGAACTCATATTTTTGGTAATTTAGCGGGTAAGTTATTATTATTTTTTTTTGTACAGTAGGTTAGTTATCCCACATAAATAAGACAGAAGCTAAATTCAGCAAAGGAGAACTGATACTGCTGAACTACGCCTGCTGATGGTAATTCAACTGTCTTTGTAGCAATAACTGCTCATCCTGGATTTGGACTGAAGAGAATTTATGTTTCAGTGTGGTTAACCTACTTTTGTACTTTATTACAAATTAATTAATTATAGTACTTTTAAGTTAATGATAAACAAATGATAGAATAAAATGTAAAAAAAAAAAAACAATGCATGTTATCCTGAAGATTTTCTCAAGCAGAGGGCAGTTTTTAGGTCTCATCCTTGATCTGAAGATTTGTGTGATAATCAGTATAATTGATTCAATATTAAGGCATCACATCCATCTGTGACTCAGATTTTCCAATCACCTTAAAAATGTTTTAAAAATTAAAAAAAACAAAAAAACAATATCATTACTTCTTACGCATAACATAAAAATGCAAACCAAATGCTCTGTGTTATCTCTGAAGCTCTACACGTAAAATGTAAAGCATCAAAGGTCAAAGTCTTTTCTTTTCTGGGAAGCCATTAAACCTTTCTGAAGAGCCATTTCTAATCTCTAGACTCTGACTCTCATAAGCTCTACACTGTAGTTGTGGATGATACCGTAAGCACAAGAGGCACGGGACAGTATGTGGCAACAAATATCCGGTTCTCAAATGCCTCTTTCGAAAGGGTTTTGGCACAGCTGACACATAGTGAGGAGGTACTCAGCACATGGTTTGATAAGTGAAGAGCTCGCTACATAATGCAGCTCAGAACAAAGTGAGTGACGCATCTACAACACGCAGGGTGCTGCTGTGTGTCCTTGTTGCATTACCGTTGCTTCACTAATGAGACTTTGGCTGAACAATCGGCGTAAATCTGCGGTGCCTGCTGCTCAGTCCAGGTTGACCTCACTTCACTCTTGGCTGAATTAAGGAAATCTTTTTTTCTTCGTAACTGCGGATCTGGATAAAGAATACACACTAATTATGAAAACATCTGCAAACTAGGGCAAGACTGCGTGACCTTGGACTAATGAATATATATGAAAAGAACATGGCTGTTGCAGCATTTGACGAGTGAGGATCAAAACACTGATCCATTTGACATTTGAAAGCATGACCTCTGACTTCAGCGAAAGAAACTTTCCTTTACAAAACAGGCTACTATCAAACATACTGCCAGAAATAGCTAACTAAATGCCAAACACGTTACTGTGCAGAACTCTTTACCTTACATACAGATGGAACAAAACTACAGATAATAACTCAATAATTTCTCAATCAGAGTTACTCATACTTTTGCCTTTTTTTTTTCCTTCTCCTTGCTGAATTACAGATGGGCATTCATTCATAAACTGGCCTACACTGCTGTCGAAACCACTGCACCGAAACAAAATCCAATAGATTCGCATCGACACTTGAAAAAACAAAACTGAGATTGTGTGATGTCACCTAGGCACCCTGGTCAATTAAACACCTCCCACCACAGTTGGCATCACTCAAAAGGCTCATTAACCCTTCTGACCAACCACCAGTCTCAATCAGAAAAACATCCCGTCACATTGGCCAATCCCTACATGGGCAACGCAGGTCAACACCCACACAAGTGACAGGAAATTGAATTGCTAGAGAGAATGTGGTCTGTCTGAGCACTTGAAAGACATTTGTTTATTCACAGCTGGTCATGCAGCCAGATAGACTTCATGGGTTTAAAAATAAGAAGCAAAGGTGACGCTTAATGCAATTTTATAAAGTGGAAATTACTACTTTTTTGTACATCATTGATGTATGTGAGTGATATGAGGTAAATATTCATAGATTCTTAACAGCGAGCAGGAATGTGACTGCATAAATTATCTCTTAAGCGCAGCACCAACGAGCTGAATCACAAAATGCTAAATTTATACATATTGTCGGTTTACTAAAATATATATCACCATCCAAACACATCACATTTGAATCTTGGAATCAATGTGGCGTTTTACTTAGTGTACCACCACGCCTTATGAAACGAAACAGGAGCGGTGATACATTGCGGAAGCGTCTTTGTGTGCTTGTTTTTCAGACCACTAGTCTTAATCTACTGGGTTGATCTCCTGGTTCCCGGGGGATTATAAAATGTCTGCAAACCTCAAAATATTTGAGGCAATCAACAACTCAACATGCATTTGGCGTTAGAATGCAAGAATGTGAAAACACACAAACGAATGGATAAAAAGGAGTGAAATATGAAGAGAAATAAGGGGATCGGAGCCGTGCCCATTTCGGGGGTGTAAAATATGGAGAAGTGTGGATCATTGGGGGAGCTGCTCTGCCTGGGGGAACAGATGAAGGGAGGACACTCTGCCAAGATCTCTCCACTGAAGGGGGAGCTGAGGGACTGGAGCTCTATGGGAGAAAGAGTGTGCGCCTCGCATGCTGCTCTCCTCAATCTCAGTCTCACACGCCTGCATTGACACGTCCCAGGCTCTCTGCAGCAGAGGGAAATTGCTGCTGACAGGGCCTTGCAAACTTTCACAGCCATTTAGAAAGACTTACTCCCACACTTTTGTCACAGGCATTTATTGCACAAGATACATGATATGAAAAATTAACATTTTTCGAACTTGGCATCCTTTTTTTAACCAAGTTAGGCTTAAAAACCATTCATAATTTTTCAGCCTTACGATCGGCCCCAGTGCAGATGTAAACACAAGACATGCCAAGTGAGACCCCGAGATTATGAAAATGCACAATTTTCAAGAAAAAAAAAAAACAAGCAAACACTACTTCATAAATTTGTACCGTATGAGTTTCTAATCCAATAACAAATACTGCCCCGTGTCACCATCACCCAAACACTTTTTTTCCCCTCCTAAGTGAGAGCAGAGGTTATTGCAGACTTACTGTACCTGTATGTTCACGACCAACCAGTGTCTCCAGTAAGCAGATGTTGGTTGGGTGCGTCTCGGAGCATCCGGATCAACCATCGCCAGGACGTACATTTTTTTCTGCAAACAGAAGGAGATTCATATGCTATTACATTTAACACAGACAAAGTGTATTTACCACAATACCACACACATTGTGATTGGCCCAGAGGCAGTTCAGCAGCAGCGGTACCTGATCCCTTTCGCTTTCTAAATGCAGACATGTGCTGTTTGTACATGACGTTGCCCAAGGCTTGACAGGGATCTCTGCAGTTAACAATACTTAGTTTAAATACTTCAAAACAGATTTACTTTACTTTCTTAGCTTTAAGTCATTCTACCTTGTGCAGTGTGAATTTTATTCTATTCATAAAATTTGTGTCTTGTTTTTCATGTAGCCACTTGTGTTGTCAACTGTAGTGCAGAACGCTCACAAAGCCAGATGGATGAGTTTTCCTTTTATCAGCCCGACACATGATCATAACAGTCTTAATTCATCTGTCAAGGCTAAAATGTTAAAGTATGAAGAAAATGTCCTATAAAGAAAATAACATACATGACAATATATACTGTAGCTGTGATAACCACAAACTTATTCTTACAGCAAGCATGCTCCATCCCTTCCCTTTTATTCCTTAAACTTAATATCATTACTGTGACATCAACAAAATGACAACGTTTTGGATCTGATACCAAATCCTCTCGTTAACATATTCACAGTAACTTTCTGCCACTTACCAAGTATCTTTATACCCCTCAATCTGTCAATGGATAAAGTGAGAGAAAAAGCATCTTAACTAACACTTGATCACAGTTATTGGACATTGACTTGGCGGCTTAATTGCCGGAAAATCTTCATTCTGTCTGTCCCTAAAAGTTAGAGAATTATGAGAGCAGATTGAATTATTGCGAGAGCACATTTGTCATCCCTGGGCCGGTGCCCAAAATCTGCCAGACCATATGATGGGCTTTTTTTATTTTGTTCACTTCCTCTACAAACAGAGACATTAATCAAGGCTGCTTCAATCCACAATGTCCTCTTACTGTATATGTACTTTCAACTGAGACAAGACCATACTGATATCAGCTTTAATACATATAAAACAGATGCAGCGTTTCTTACATTCTCACACCGACTGCCAAATAACACTGACGGCGCTGCGGTAAAACATTTTTGAAGAATCAAATGCCTCCATGTAAACATAAACCTTACATTTTCTGTTTGTTGTGTCCTATCAAGACATTCTTATAGGCCTCTGAAAATTATCCTAAGCCGATGTACTTGAATGAGATAAAGAAGTAGTCATGTATTTTTCTGCAGATGCTCATTTTCAGAAGGATTCTCTGCCTACCTGACAAGCAGTAATAAGCGTAAACAACTAAGCCTAATAATAGGATAATACTGTAGTCTCAGTGATAGTGCCTGCAGGTAACATCCAGACACACCAGCAACAATAGAGCCTCCTCCACAGCCTGTCAAAAGTGACTCTATATCAGTGACCCCCCCGGGCAGCTTACCAACCATGACCTGTTGCCTTCTCAAGAGTTGTAATCCTCATTTGTACATGTTTGCTACCAGGCAAAGAAACTGTGATAATGTAGTTACACTAATATTTAAGTCAGACCCTGGTACATTCAGAAATAACATGGTTTCAAACAACAGCACACAGACACAGACTCGCGCGCACACACACACACTGACTAAAAGGCAATTTAAGCATTTAAATTAAAAATGACCTCCAGTCACAATTACCATTGAAGGAAATTGCACTTCATTGGATATTTCACGAAAGTTACCATGGATGGAGACACACTGTATAGGACAGGTTTAGTTTTTCTAAAGACAATTTTAGAACGACATTAAGAGCATTTCACATTTATTTCCAAGTGTAACAACAAAAACACGGCCTATTTATGGTGGGCACTGAATTTCAATGATTTCTGCACATATTTAGTGCTTGAATTTCTACCTGTAAGAATCTGGCTAGTCCAGCTGGCATGGGCAGCAAATAATACAAGAAGCTCCCACCATGCTTGCACTTCACACATTGTGGCATGTACCCTTCTCTCTTACGAGGACATTTTTTTTCTCCATCTGTCAAAATCCACATTAATTACGCGGAGATATGTGCGAAAGACTCCAGGGAAAAACAGATGCATATTCTGCCATCTGAAATAATTTATCAGGGCTCGAAGAAACTAAATGTATATCAAAACATGTTTTAACAGAGCTAATTCTCATCGCTGTACACCGGAAAGCACATATTTTTCAAAAATATGTTGGCGCTCCTTGTTAGTTTTTTTTTTTTTTTTAAATGAATACTAATAAGAAACTTGACCTTGATGACAATTTAAAATTCACTTTTAAACTGCAACTAGTCAAATCTATCACTGATGACAGTTCATTTTCTATATTTTGGAGGCTACACAAAGCTATTAGCAAAAACTGCAAATAATTCAAATGCTTCTACGTTCAGTCTCATTCATATATTTAATTTTGACTGTTGTAAAAAGGGAAGAGGTCGGCTACCCACTCTGTTATGCTTCATAATAACTACAGAACTTTTAAAATGTCATAATAATCTAAGAGCAGCTCAGACCAGGAGTGAGGGTAGGTGGGTAGGTGTCGGCCACAGACCACAGAGCTCCATCGGGCCATTATACAGCAGGGGATGTGAGGGCCCTGGGTGCAGGCTGGAGGCGGGGGAAGATTGAGCCTGCATTCTCTTGGGATTAACCTCCCACTGCCTGCTGTGATCACAGCAAAACGGCCCAGTGAGACCACACCTCAGACACCAGGCGGCTGGGATAAACCCTGCAGTCGACTGGGCATCTCTGTCATTGCTACTGGTCAGTGGCAGAAACGATGGGGAGGTGCTGTCTTCACCTATAGAGCTTGACGAGGGAGTACATGAACTCTATAGCTCTTCATAGTTATAAATTGGTTGTATATTATTATGGAGCTTCAGGTGCATTTTGTAGAAATACATTTTTATATTGTCATATTTTTAATAGATGACATCAAACTCCCACTCCATGCCAATAGCATCGAAAAGATACAGTATTTGCAAAACAGAAGACGGTAAAGAACAAAGGCAGAGAAAAACCATTGTCTCTGAGGATGTAAACTACTGTATTACCTTTGAGTGAACTCTGCTGGGGATGAGAATCAGAGAGATGGCTAATCGCTGCTCTCATAGAGCTGCCCGGGCTATCGAGCCCAGCTCTGCTAACTGATGACACCACGAAGGGCGAGAGTGAGTTAGAGGGAGGGAGGGAGGGAGGAAGGAGAGGCCCCTCTGTGAGTTTACAAGTTCATGCTTTATCCCTGACCCAATACCAAACTGTGTCATCCGAGCAGCTGCCTATTAATATACCCATTGCTTTATCCTCTCTGCTCTTCATCTTCTTCAGCCTCTGTGCACGGAACCCACAACATTTCATTAAATGGTCAACTGTGCTCACCGCTCGACCCAGAGCAAAGCAATGCATCGATCCCAAATCCCTGTTTAAGTAGCAAAAACACTTGAACTCGTTTGGTAATTAACAGGTATCTGTGTTGTGATTAAGAGACGGTGATGGCTTAACAACCATCGACTGCAGCTTAGAGCGAGGTTGAAAGATCGATCTGTAAAAATAGGAACTATAAAACACAGCAGTAGAAGTAAATTTGTCAGAAGGAGAAAATCTGTCTCAGCTATCTCAGCAATTTTGTCTTTGTTCACAAAAAGTATTATAAGGGATTTTAAAATAACTTTTAAAAAAGCATATTATTTGGTATTAAATTCATTCATGGAGCAAAGTTGTGTGGACTTTTACTCTCAGTGACAAGGTCTCATTTTGGCGGCAGGATAGCAGTGAGAGGGGCAGAAGAGCGAGTGACGGGAAAGGTTAACAGTGGTGCCACTGTCAGGGTCAGCAGATGAGGTTCATCCTGTTGGAGAGCAGGTCAAGGGTCAGCCAGGCAGCAGTAATTGAATCCTGACCAAAGAGTGGGGGGCTGTTCACCCAAAGATGAGATGGAGATAGAAGCCAGGCTGTGGCATTCACCTAGAGGTCACTGACCTTACAGGTGGAGAGGTCCTCATTGTCATTAATAACAGCCCATCCCCCACTGCTCATCTGCAGAAGCATGGAAACCTTGTTGTTCCTCACTGCAAGCAGCATTATAAAACCTCCTTCACAGCCAGTCATCACAGCAGTAAGTGAGAAACAAATAATATCAGTCTTATTATTGCAGTAATTAAAAGTTTGCATTGTTAGAGACTTAAAGATGCCGTTTACAGTCCAGCTAAGAGAAAGAAGTTGCATTATTACAACTGCATTATGGTGAGTGTAATATAAATGTTTGTACATATTATATTACATTACATTAGATTAGTACATATAATATTTGCGTTCCTTACCATATCTTGAGTACCTACTTGTTCCAGACCTGTGGACTTGAGACTTCGGGCTCAATTTCTAAAATGAGGACTTGAGACTTGGACTTGTCTACCATAAGACTAAATCCACTTGAGACTGGAATGATTTATGATTTGGCTTGAAGCCAAAAAGCTAGGAAGGCTTGATTAGATCACCCAAAATACTGAAAATGTACAAGTAGTTTTGTCTTTTGGAGGACAATATAAGCAGGATGCTCGCAATGTCTCCATAACCTAATGTCCACTTTCAGCTCCACATACTGCCACCAAAATAAAATTAGAAGCCTCTTCATTTGGATGACAAAAATGAGACTGTATTATGCAAGCAGTCTATACATATAAATAAGTAGCTCAAAAGTTTCATCATCTTCATATCCAGCATAGCACCTACTTTCACTTTTAGTTTTTCTGCTCTGAGCCTTCACAACAGTCTGCAAGTGTTGATATCTTGAAGCACAAACTTGAGAACTACCAGTTACCATGGCTTTTGATTAGAATGATTTATTGTATGGTATTGATGGTTTAAAATGTCTTTAAATGTAACAGTTGTATTTGTCATGGTCTTTTATCTATTTTATCTAGTTATTTTATTTATGTTTTTTTTTTCTCATGTGGATTGGCAAATTGTTTTACTGTTTACATTTCAACTGTCTTCTTATTAGCTTGCAGCTAACCTGTAAAGCACTTTGAATTGCACCAACCTTAACAAAAGGTGTTATACAAACACAACTTGACATTCATCCATTTTTGTTAAATATAATAAGTAATATGTTTTACTTTAGTTATTGCAAAGACTATATTATACTATGTTATCAAATCTGTTTTAAACAAGAAATTGTAGGAGTGGCTGCCAGGAATTTGTGATTGGATAAATATAAGATAAATGAAACATCTAATGTCTGGTTTTGTATAAATTATCCTACAGCTATAAGATAAATTCTCTGCTTTACTAAAAAAAGCAGTTTGGCATTACTGAAGCCTACCTGTGTAACAGGGCGTAACGGTGTCTTGTTAACAGACAGAGCACTGTGCTTCACAATCCTTAGAGTGTGCAATAGCTAAAAACACTGAACAAGAAGAACTCAGTGTGGACAGCACAACAGAGTCAAAGAGACCAAAGAGGACATTGGTGAGGGAAGGTAAGGAGAGAAAACACTAAAGACTAGCTTTTACTCATTGGTGAAAGCTTTGTGAAAATTACAATTAGTAATATTAGCCAGATTACTCTTCCTTGTGTCGATGCACTTGCTTGATATTTGGCTGTGTTGGCAAAATTGTTGAAATGCTAAATTTGGATCATAAGCCAAGTCATCCAATTTTGACAGAGGTTTAGTCAGTAGACATTCCAACCGAAAGAGACAACATTCGCTTTGCTTGGCTGTAACATAACCAACACTTACTTCTAATATACATTAGTAAAGTGTGTTAAAGTCACAGTTTGGTATACAAATAAGTGACCACTATCCTAAAATTTTAACTAAACTGAACAGTCGTTAATAATTATTAATTAAATAATATGTTTATAACAATACCATAAAAGTTACATTCAGAATTAGCACTGATTCTGTTTTTTTTTTGTTTTTTTTTTAAAGACTAATCATTAATGTGTTAAATTCTTACTGGGAACAGTGATGTATGTAAAAATGTTACATTGTTACAAACAGATACTCATGATGTTGTTTTCTGAACTATGCAACGTCATTTTGAATGTCCTCCTTGAACTATCAGGACATACTGCTGATCTAATTCACTTTTGGAACCTAACTGTAAATGCAGTGTTTCTATTTAAACAAATTGGTGTGATTTTGGTAATTTTGCTTGTGTAATCTTCATATAAGCATTTACAGATGGAAGAAAAACACATTCTTAAGTCCTGGCTTGTATCACCAATGTATCATTAATGTCTTTTTAATCCCCCCACCATTTCTTTTTTGTAAATGAGCAAAACTTATGCTTGCATTCAGAAATTCACACAAAGTCTTATGACATTTTGATTGCATTTACATCAAACATTTGCAAAGCCATTTAAAATCATTTTAATTTGTGCATTTTTCACATCCATGTTTGACTGCAAGCATTTTTCTTCTTCACTGCCTTTGTTGTTAAACCATTATAACCCCCAATTATTATTAATTGTCACAGAATTATGAAACTGATGATAAGAAGTGAATTCAGAGCAAATACAGATGAGAAACCCACCTGTTAAAAACACTGCCCTTTAATGCGACACACAATTATGTACTTTAAAGTTTATTAATGTGTAGACAAATAAGTCACTTGGTTTAGTTTGGGAAAAATTAAAGGTCTTGCTTGAATTCTTTACTGGCTTACCTAATGATAAAAATGTTAACACTGAACATCTTCAAAACATATTTGGGGAAAAAAATAAAAATTCTTGTCCATAAATGGAATTTCTAGGATACAGGGTTGGTACTAAAAGGTAGGATATCTCAGCCTGCTCTGCTTGAATTTTGACTTTATGAAAAGCCAAATTCTAAATCACAAGAATGATTTAGGGCTGCAAGGTGGCTCAGTGGTTAGCACTGTTGCCTCGCAGCAAGAAGGTCACCGGTTCACGTCCCGGTGAGGACATCCAGGATCTTTCTGTGTGGAGTTTGCATGTTGCATGTTGTCCCCGTGCAGCGTGGGTTCTCTCCAGGTTCTCCGGCTTCCTCCCACACAGTCCAAAAACATGTTGAGGTTAATTGGTGATTCTAAATTGTCCGTAGGTGTGAATGTGAGTGTGCTTGGTTGTCTGTCTCTAAGTGTAGCCCTGTGATAGACTGGTGACCTGTCCAGGATGTCCCCTGCCTTCGCCCTAAGTCTGATAGGCTCCAGCCCCCTGCGACCCAAGTGAGGATTAAGCGGTGTATAGATAATGGATGGATGGAAGGAATGATTTAAGATAGTATATTAGAGATAAAGATATCATGGACACACACTGCACAGTCACATAAAAACACATGCACATAGGATCAATGTGCTTAGGTAGTACTTTGAAATTGAAACCACTTACAACCACTCTTAGACATTACGCTCCGCAGTAAAAAGTCGATAACACACGATCTCAGTGCGTTGCCACTTTAGTGCAACTTGAGTGCTGCTGATGCTTCTGACATTAGACTGTTGTACAACATGATATGGGTAATTTCACAAGCGTCAATGACAACTGCAGTTATTGGTTTACCATTCACATTATTTACTGCCTCAAATAAATGATATGCAAAGAGAACACCAATAGTTCTCAGTGTGTTTTTAAGTGCTTCACACAGTACGGGCTGCTCACTACCTCCAAACCTGCCTATTTTTAACTCAGCCTCCTCCCACACAGGAATGGAGTGTGAAGTGGCTTATAAATCCACACTTCGAGGAGCCACATGGTCAAAGGAAAGTCACGTGTGGATACAAACGCATATTCTAGGCCAAAAGACAACACAGCTACTAGATCCCTGCTAGGTAGCCAAACAGAAGAGTGAGTGAGTGAAGAGGCAGCAGTTCAAGAGGAAGCAAAGCAAAATACAAAACCTAAGTTTACATAATTGCATAATCACATTTTCTGTTTGAACATACAAATATGGTACATTTTAATCAAATTAACACATGACAGAAGGAAATATAAGACAATGCATTATCACATCGGCTGTAAAGTCTGCACACTAAATATGACAACTCTGTGTCCTGAACAATACATTTTATTGTAGCCTCAAAACCACACATGAACAGCTCTTTGATAAACTCTGTAAATGTTAAAATGCAGTCTGTCCTGAACTTTTGTTTATAAAGCCTTGTACTTTTGGTGTGCACTTTGTAACTGCTATGAAGCCATAGCTAACAGTAAGATGGTTCACAGTCTGATTGAAGCTTGAGGGGGGTGAAGGAATTAGTAGCAGCCTAGGGAACCATTTCTGCATTTCTCTCAACATTGAAGACTTCTTTCACCGCACCATGCTTGCGAACACAGCCGTGCTCATGTTAAGCTTATTAGTCACCCTGGATGCGATCTTGCTAGCTGAGGCTTTCAACACTTTCTAGTGGTGGCTTTACACACATACACCTACTCACTGCCATGAAAGCATTTCTGCAAATGCACATGCTCAGACACAGTAACTACCACTAACAGGTACTCTGAAGTAGCATGCGGCCAGGTGCTGGGATACAAGCCTCCGATCCAGCCCGTGCTAAATGAGGCAAGAGGGATATATTTTAGTCATGTAGTTTGGCTGCTGAGAACACAACACAGTCAAACAGGGCAAATTACAGCACTGGTCTCACATCCATAATTAATCTGTCAAGCATGTCACACACTGAGAGTCATAGATCTGCTATTTTACCACCAAGTGCAGCCTGTAAAAGTTAAAGGTGAGCACATTCTAATTCCCTCACCTGGATTTGGGACTCAAAATAAACTATTTTGATTCTAAAAACACTTAAAGGTATTTGGAGGATGAAAGGTAAAATAATAAAGACTGATTTGGATTAGTGGATGTTTTGGTTAGTGTGAGTGCAACTGAAAACAGCGAGTTTAAGCGGGGCATGATGTGAGATTTCAAAGCTGCTAACACCTAAAGCTCTTATTTAATTTGGGTTCTAAAATTAACCTAATCTGGGCCATTACATTATATTTTGGCAGCTATTCCATTCATACCAAAATCATTTTTAAAAATATTTGGGATGAGAAGATTGAAAGCTCTAGTAACATTACATCTCGTTTATTTTAACAGAAGAGCAACTGCTGTTGCCCACCATCTATTTTGACATTTAATGTTGAAGGCTGTCTATAATTGCACTTCATGTAGATAAAATATATGAAAATGTTACAACATTGCACTTCATGGAGAACCATCATGCAGCAGACACAATTCGGAAGACGATGGGAAACATGCTGCCATGAAGGGAGCTTAGTTGTAAGCACTCTGACACCCATTCCTATTTGGCCATCGGAGCTGTTAAAGGTGTCAGGGCTGTTCACAGGCACTGCGTGTTTCACCAGCCAAGATGGCTTCCACATTTTTTCTATCATGATTAATTATGGTTTCTGATGGTAGTACAGTGAGAAAGTGTAAATTATTCCCACATTTTCTTGTGCCCTCCGTTCAGTCACTGTTGTGTAGGAAGATGCTATTGACGCCATTCATGGATGGCGACCAAAAGGCATCTACATGGGGTGGCAAACTCTAGTGCCTATTAAGGGGTGGAAGTGGTGGTGGGGGGTGCTTGGCGTGTGGGCTGAACCTAGTCCAGACTGCCAGTTGACAGGGCCGGATTTTCCAGTATGGAAGAGTCTTGTTTCAGTGGGCGAAGCTGGGTGTTGGGAGACTGGGAGAGAGGACTGCCCAGGGCTTGGAAGCTTGAAACAGAATATTTCAAACAGACAAGCACCGTCTGTGTTCCAGTGTCACCAGCCCACCCGTCTGACAATCAGGGCCATGTCATCACGGGCTCTGAGTAATTCAGGGAGCACTCTCATCACCTTAGAAGATGTGGCGATTTTAGACGTCAGAGCAGTCAGAGGTCCCAAAAGCAGAAATAGCACTAACCGGTATACAGCATAAGGTATGGAGGACACAAAGTACAGTAAATATGTTCCCCTACAGGCAAAACATTAAGAACATGAGCAGCAAAGCTTGATGAAACATAACCACAATACTGCGCTTTGCCTTGAATCCCTAACAAAATCCACAATATGTCTTCAAAAACACACACTGCGTACGCAGCACAGAAAATCCTTAGTTTTGGAGAACTGGTTGAATAAAATAATTCGTCTGACAGATCATTTTGTGCATGTTGATATATTTAGTGCTGTCAGAGAGGACATCACAGAGAATGGCACTTACATCACAATGCAAACTGTTATCAGAGGAGGTACAGGTTTATGGTTCAAGGGCTCGTCCATTCATAGAGAACAAGCTCAGCCTCTCTGCCTGACACACTGATAAAGACAGCACAAATAAAACGGCTCCACAGCTCCATCTTTGCCTCTCCCCAAGGGAATAATATATCACCCATCTGAATGTAGCACATATTGAATCATTTCCAGCGCTGATGATTCATTTGAATAAATCAGCCTTTTTTATTTTGCCAACTTGAACTGATACTGAAATAAGGAAAACTGAAGTAACATTGTTAGATATGAGGAAGGACAGGTGTTAGAGTGTTCTATAGGACTGGTAATCCTAATCCCCTTTCAAGCAACAATTAATGACTACAGCAATAATCTTCACATGTTTTTGCTATTCCTTTTTCACTGTCAACCATAACCTGCCTCACTCACAAAGACCAAATCCAGGGGGATATGTCGCTGCAGGCAGATAGGATCTTATCCTGGATTTGCATAGATAAATGCACAGCAATAACTCAAGTAGTGCAAAGGACAGACATAGTTTTGACCTGTGATATATTCTCCACATGACCACATACTATTGACAAAACCTGCTCTCAGGAGTTTAATTTTCCAATACGGCTGAGCCACAAAAAGAGGTCCACGTGTTATGTGCAATAATTCTTAACAAATATCAAATATTTTAAGGAAAAAAAATAAATATGGATGCTTCCAAAAACAAAAACTTTCAATGTTTTCCACAAAAAGCTACGGATGCACAGGATCAGCCTATCGGCAAATATGAGAAATCAGCAGCTTGTGCAATGAAAGGGTTATATCCGTATTCAAGCTAAGAGACATACTCTAACATACACAGACACAAATCCTGTTGAGCTGAGCTGAGCAGAGATACCCTACCAGCCCTCCAAGGCACAATTAGGATTTCACGGGGGGAAGAAATCTACATTCCTGCACACATGAAAAAAGTCCTTTCTCCCTCCCCACAACAATATCAACTTTTTACTCAAGGAAAAACCTGAAGCACCACTCGATAGGATTTGGACAAAGAAATAAAAAACAAAGCCAGAAAAAATCTAAATTTAAGCTGCAGTTGTTAAAGAAAAAATATTATGGTTGAGGAAAATCCAGTCCTAAGCCTCCCAGTTCCAATCAATTTCTTCTATTCTGTGTGATATGAAAAGAAGCTACCACTCATAGTTTGTTTGAAGTGCTCGTCTGTGTAAAGCTGGGCTACGTTCAACAACATTTTGTATGGACAGCCTTAGTGTATGATTTTAACACCTGTCAGACATTCAGTTCAAGTACAGAAGGTCAAGTACCTGCCAGTTGAATAAGAGAGGAGATAGAGCAAAATACTAAATTTAATTTCGTGAAGTGTCCTTACAAGTGCATACATGTATAGGAACACAGCATGGCGAAATAATTTTAGTACAACACAAAGCACAGAGATATATGTTCTCTCTGAGAGTCTCACTTATCACTGTGTGCAAACTACACGTGTATGTTATGCAAACCTAGCTATGCAGTCAATGATGTCGCATTCTTTAAAGGAGTCTGTGCATAGAAGGAGAAAATGAAGATAATACTCAATCATCCATGTTATACTCTAATCTAGATCAATAGTTGTGTTTTAAGTTCCTGCCATTATTTAGCCACATGACAACAGCAAGACATTCTTTTGATGTATGTATCTTACAGTCTGACATGGAACAAGGTAGATAAATCAAATCCATACACATAATGCAGCCATGTGCATAATAACGCAGTCAGTGTCAGAAACTAAAGCTTAAACAGTTTGTCGATTAATTAATTGACTATTTTCAAAACCAAGCTCTAGCCTCACAAAGGACTAGCTGCACGTATATATCGAATATAGGTAGGTATAGATAATATGGCCGTGTCTACAAAAATATATTGCACGAGCAATTTAGCAAAACATAGTGAAAAAGTGCAAAAACCTGCAATGAACAGCTAGGAGGAGAATGAGCTGCTTAGCACTTAAGTCAGGATCATTGCATATTAAAGATGAACTTAAAAAGGCTCCAAAGAGAACTACGCTCTGGAAGTTTTGTGGTCAAACCTAAGTAGTCCTAACGTGCTCATCACAAAAAGGGTGTGCTGCTTTTGGCTTGACTTGTCAGAATGAAAGCTGTTTTAAATAGGTACCAAATATAGCAGTTATTCACCAACAACCCTTTGCCATTTACTACAAAAACAGATATTTATTAATGAAATAAAACAACTGCAAATGTTTTAACATAGCTATTGTCAGATCACTTTAATAACATTTTTATAGTCAGGCCACTTTTAAACCTCTTATCAACATAAAATAAATTATGGCTGTAGCATGGCTGCATTTACTTTGACCCCATCATGTCCGATTTAACTATGACAGACACTAAGCTAAATACCATGGTGACAATAAATGGTCCAAGACTTCAGCTACAATGAATGTCTCCAAGTGTAAACTTGCAGTTCTACTGATGAGATGTGGCGAAACTAATGCCCTAAAGCACATCCATAGAGCATTATGCCAAAAAAGGACATTAGCAGCACTTGAATTTGACCAGGACCTTTTAGCTGCCCGGCCTGTGAAGTGGTGTTTTAAGGAAAAACACATTGTAACCGTCACAAGTGATTCTCAGATTTGTGTCGCCTCTGAAGAAAAGGTTAAGCACATCATCTATCTGAAAATGCCCAAATCTGCAGTCAGGCATAAACTTGGCACCCAGATAAATCATGCCATCACTGTGCTTCAGTTTTCTCACTACCCATACCTCTCATGACATTCACAGAAAGAAACAAAGCATCCTGCCAACACCTACTCTGTGAGAGAGCTCTTTCAGTTCAGCTCAAAAGCTGAGAGCTCCAAACCTCCACACCACAGTGTGGGCAGTGCTGGCACAGCCATGTGCCTAAGAACACTGACTGAGTGCAACAGTTGGACTAATAAGAGAACAAAAAAAGTAAAATGGACGCACAGCGGGGACAGCCACAGCTCCACAGCTGAGAAGCAGGTTGACTCCTGCCCACCTCTCTCTTATTCAAGAGCGGAAGGTGTCCACAATGCCTCTGAGGTCTTAGTGCCATGAGGGGCGGTGAGCTTGCAGCTTCAGCCACTTCAGGGTAAAGCAAATCACTTTAATATGTTAAGAAGATTAAGCTGGATAAATGTCTAGATACATTTTTTGAAAAGCCACGTAAATCTCTAGTGTTTTTATTTGGGGAGGGGCGGTATGTGAGTCAGTTGAGACGATCAACACAAACCCACCAAAATGCAACACGATTGGCTGGGAAAAATTGGGCTTATTTGAGATTTTGCATTTTAAGCTTCTTGAATCTAAGACCATCCCACCTCTTTCTTATTATTTTTAACACCAACCTTTGGGACAACAAAACTAGGGAAAAAACACTGGTCACAGTTTCATGTGCTCTCTCGGCTTAGACTCAGCTGTCTTATCCTGCTTATGCTGATTTTATAGCTTTAATTGTGCAGGTCAATGTTTTCTTGAGAGACTGTTAATCTGCTGGCAAAAGCACGTAACTAAATTTCCAAAGAAACAAAGAAAGGTTAAAGTTCAAGGTTATTAAAGTTAAGTGTTTGGAGGGTTTTCCGGATCTATTTGTGCATTTTTCAGGTAAATCATTAAAGTCAAATTAATTAATTGAAGCAAGTGTAGTCTAAATGTGGGATGGATGACTGACTTTTTTTTTTTTTTTCGCTATCTTAAGAATTAGCAATCTGAGGGTGTCTGCCTGTCAGCTTGCTGTGCTAGAAACTGAGTGTGAAAATGAAAGGGAGAAATGGAACAAATAATGTAAAGGGATTAACAAATCATTTGCATAACATTTTCTCTGCTTCCAAACTACAGGATCAGGAATATGACAAGGAAGGCAGTTTTATCATTTCCTCAAATCAATCAACACTTCAATGAACCTGGTCGCTACCACTATTAGCAGCTTTTTGATGTCAAAAGCAAAGGGAATTTCTTAATTTTATCTGATAATTCTTAAAAGCATTAAAAACAGACTAAACAAGGCAACTAAACAAGTTGGGAGAAACAGCAAACATTGGATGGAAAACATTCTCCGAAGACAACTTGAATAGAACCTATCTTTGAAAAGATACTTTACTTTCACTGTGCCAACCATGTATTAACCTGTTTTTTCTTACACTCTGTCTCTCCATCCAGAGTTAAGACAATAAGACCACTGGGGAGATGAAGGGGATGGCATTATGGAGAGTTAAGCATTATGAGCAGCCCTGAAGCTGTTCTTAAAGAAGGTGAATCAGAGGATTGGGACACAGCTGTAACTAAACCCTATGCCGGACCACAAATGAGAAGCACAAAACATTTTGGGCAAAATGCCACTAAGCCAAGCATCTGGGTCTTAAGTAAACTTCACTTGATCACCTATAACTTTGTGGTTACTTACTTCTAAAAACAAAAGAGCCTGTCAAAAGGAAAAAAAAAAAAGTAAATCACCTCAGTTTCAAGCACCAGCACCACAATAATCCTGTCCATAAAGTCAAGCAAAGAGCCTCTATTCACAGTTTTCCTATTCAAATTACTCTACAACTAAAACTCTACATGAAAGTCTACAGTTCAATTTCGGCTTCTTTAACTTCTGCTCTCTCTTTGCTGGACAGATCACGGTAAGGAGAATGTACAAGTTTTTTACTGTGCCAAAGTACGACCAAGTTGTCTCCAGATCTTACAATGATTCTCTGGCAAATGTTAGGTTTCTGTGGCTCATATAAATAGAAATTTAATCTTGTATGTTTGTCTAAGTATCCACAGCAGCAGATGCACTTCCCATGCAGATTATGAATCTCTGTTTGAACAGATCTTGCTGTCAATGTATATGAACTGACTAGAGAGAGTTTCTGTGTGAATACTGAATAATAATCAGGAGGCACAGGTTCAGGTGGTATTTTTATTAAAGACCTGCTGCTTCTCTAAGTCTTTGCTATTACCTTTGTGCTGAGGCAAATTGCAATTTAATTACGGAATTTCATAATTGTCACGCATTCTCTCATGTTTTCTCCAAATGTTCTCATGTTTTTTTTATTACACGGTTAGTTTGCTATGTATTAAGTAAAAATTATGTTCAAGCTATACTACACAAAAGTTTCTACGTATTAAAGCAAATAACCTCATCTTATACATATCAGGGTCTGTCGGCTTTACATTTTGAACCACCTCCTTTCCTCAGAGCTTTTGTCAAACTGTGAAAATCTGTCATTTTCTCCAATACTGCTGCTTGCATAGAAACCTGACCATTGTCATTTGTAAGAGCATCGCAGAGCTTCCTTAATCTTTTCTTATCCTCCCATTGATAATACAATACATTTTCATGGTAATTGAAATCATATTTTACTCACAGCCAAAGAGTAAAAGTACTCCTGCCTACGCTCTTAGACCAAATGTCAGGTGAAAGAATGCCATGCTACTGCATCAACAGGGTACAAAAGGGTAGCTTAAAAAATAAAATATACTGTCATTATACAAGTGAAAGCATTGGGCATGTGGAGGAAAGAAGAAAATAGGAAAAAGGTGAAAGCAATAAAATATAAAAAAATATTGGTTATACGATATAAATGTGTCAGGAACAATCTCACTTATTCAACACATTTGCACATATCTATAGTCTTGCCAAATGAGGGCAAAACTTTAACCTTGCGATGCAGCGGTTAGTGTGACTGCTTCTGTTTCCACCTGCAGTGGTCTGCATGCCACACACAGGGTTCACAAGGTTTAAATTATTCTTCTTTTGTGTGAAAAGGTGGTGGAGGTTTATTGCCTCTCTTCATTGCAATGAATATGCATCATCAATCCAGCGCTCCTAGTAGCACAAGGTTGTAATTCTTTCCTCTTCAGAAGCTTGCATGAATCATATATGTTGTGTAGTAATGGGCAATGACTGAATGGAGCGGGATACGGGTCAGCTTAACAGGGTGTTATAATGACAAAGAGGAACATTAGCTAAGGAAATAAACTCTCTGAATCCCGGCCAAACACGCTGATTTAATCCAGCAGAGCCAAAAACACCCACCTGATGACATTGAATATGCAATTAGATGGATATTATGGTACATGTTTCACTTTTTGACCCTTGCTGTCATATAAAGGTGCAAATAAGTGCCTTGTCCATTTATCTAAACATACATCCTCGACACTTCGCTGAATGAAGACCATCACCTACTGAAAATAAAATACTTATCTCCGCGCTCTTACATCCCCAACATGAAGACCTATCAGGAATCCTGCATGGGTGGACATGTAGGCTTTCCTAGGAATGACAGGGTCTGTTAGAGAGGAACCCCACCCTCGCTTTCTCCAGCATGCCAACACAGAGGAGAGTGGGCAGCGCTGAGACGGCAGCCTGCCGTGGGCACTGCCAGGCTTAAAGCTGCCCTGTCGTCATCAGAGGCTTGCAGAAAAGAACACTGAGATTCACCAAAAAAAGAGGAGGGGGATCGTTGCATTTAAATCCTCTCTCAACGCCCCCACATGTTTTAGCAAAGCATAAAAATCATTCACGGAGAGAGAGAAAGCGAAAAAGAAAAAGATAGAGAGAAATAGAGAGGAAACAGCTATTAGCAGCAGTAAGCAAGCTCAAGAGATCATAGTGAGGCAGCTCTAATCGCAGTAATGGTTTAAACCCTCATTCCATCCACCAGATGCAAGAAATGTCTACCCAAAAACAAGGCTTTGAAATCCCCCATGTCTAAGAATGTGCCCTGTGGCTATGGTCCTTGCTAAAAAAAAAAGAAAGAAAACAACAACTCCAAAACTGTCTCCAATTTTGGAGTAACTACGTGGTAAAGATAGCAGTGCTGTGGTCTGTGTTGTTTACACCAACTACATCAATGAAAGATGACCATCAAAATATCGACTAAAATAAGTATTTTAAATGATGTGCAACCTACATAAATGCCTGTGATCTCAGGTGAGAAATCAAACATAACTATGCTTATATGGATGCACATGAGACCCTTTAAAATATAGAACTTAATTAGTTAATTAAAAAAAAAAAAGTTGACACTATGCTTTGTTAGACGGTTTGCAAAAAAAAAAAATTCAAACTAAAATAAATGTAATCAGGCTTTTTACAATGTGCATGAAAGATTTAATTAAACACAAAGTTCGTGATGGTTTAAGATGTAATTTGCTTAAACGTTCTTCGGTTATGCCAAATGCACACTTGGATGACCTACCACGCAGCCAAATATATACAGGGTTTTTAATCCTTTACATTCAGGAAATTCTTTGCCGTCTTTTTTTCTTTTCTGTAGGCACAGCTTTATTTCAAAGGTTTTCTGTCCTTCAGCCAAGTTTACTGGTTCTCCAAAGAGAACACGAGGAACACACGTCTACTACTTTGTGTGAAACAAAATCCCCCCCAAAATATTTTGGCATTTGCAGTAGATATAAAAGCTAAAAGGCTAACAGCACAAGGTGTTGATTCTTTTGACCTTGCATTAATGTATACAGGATGACATGAAGTTACTTAGAACAAGCAGCTGAATGTGAATTTTACAATGTACCATGCTGGAAAAAACTTCATTTAATACTAAGCTGACACCCAGACCTCTGCAGCACAAGAATATAATTCACATATTTCAACTAAATATATTTGTCTTGTGTAAAAAAAAAAAAAGAAGTTAGTTCCTATTACGCTTTTGGTTACTTACTTCTGATCATCTTCAAAGACACTTTATACGGCAAGGTGTCAATGGAGTTCAAAAATATGTGTTGGTTTAAAAAAAAAAAAGAAGAAGAAGAAAAAAACAGGAAGGCTTTTATGAGTACACAGCACTGTACCCATAAAAGTACAGTTCTGTGCTTTTAACATGAGACCCATCTTGTGTTAAACCTACTCAGCATGTCGTTTACAAGGGAGAAAACAGCTCTGAATGTCTCTCTCCCAGAGGTCAATAAATAACTAGGATAACTTATTGTCATTCCTACACAGTATATGCCAAATATCTTTGTCTTTCTTCTGTCATTTGATTGTTACCTTTTACACACAGATGCTTCTGTTGAGACTGGGGCAAGAAGCAAGGTTTTTCGACTGAAGTAATGTCCCTAATTTCCACAAAGACCCTAATTATAAGGTCTTTATACTATGTAATTTTGTATATTACAACTAGGATTACAGTCAAGAAAAGCTACATGTCTCATTTTAAGAAAAGATGGTGATCGTTTGCGCTCTGCCTGGGTATAAACCATTTAAATGGTGTTTCAAAGAATATCATTTAGTGTAACAAAAATCTAAACATAGCTATATTGTGCATTGCCCTCAAAACACAAACACTATCCTTAAACGCTTCTTGGCCTGTATTGTCTCCTTTGGTCCAATGTTAATTAACACTTCGCACTACCTTTACTTAGCTTCACTTATTAGACTAACTGCAATCACGCTACGTTATTATAGTTTAGTCTCATTAGCCAATACATATCCCACTCACATCAAACTGTAGATGCTTTTGAGGCTTCGGAGTGTAATTAGGATTTCTAAAAATGCTTCATTAACACACATGCCAGGTTTTTATAACACATAAGTTCAAGTGGTGAGTAGTAGCTCTGAAGTTTGGACACAGTAATCTGCAGTTTTTGTGGCCCTTTGCTTTTGTTTTTGGTCATGAGCACGTATTTAGAGGCAGGTTTATGGGACTACTGCCCATTGTGTTCCATTACAATTACTCAGCAGGCATGCATCCCATCCCAGTAATGAAGTGGGTGTTACAGTGGGTGGATTTGAGCGGCCACTATTCTGTATTCCTGCTATTGGGTACAAGGGCTGAGTGGCAGAGAATAGCAGCAGCGCTGGAAGAATGGCACGGTGACAGAAAGCGTGGTGGACCAGCAGACCAACCACAGAACCACGGGCAACGATCTGAGCCTTCAATAGTGTGTGTTTACATAAGTGTCAGGAGAAATGGAGAATTACATTTCAAAGCCCAGTAAACAAAGTTTGTATTGATTTAATCTAACATGTAATCTGTTTTGCTGTCTGACACTGATTCTGGCAATAAAAGAGAATCATGTAAGACAGCATTATAGATAATACGACCATAGATCAAATGGAGTTTGGGCAAGAGAAGGGCCATAGATCATGTTCAAGCTAGACTGCTTAGCTCTGGAATTCATAAACTACCTCCTAAATCGAGGTGGCTTTCAATTTAAGTTTTCAATTTACAGATGTAAGATTTTCAACAGGGTTTCTGTGGATGGGGACGTGTATCTCTTTCAATCTGCCGCTCAACAGTAAACCTACACAGAAGATGGCCCACTGATATAAAACCAAATATACTAAACAGATCCTCTAAATGGATTTCTGACATTAAGCATTTTAGGAGAATAATACAACATGACATTCAAGACCGACTATATGTACTGTCAAAGCATTTTCAAAACCTGTTTCCCTTTTCAGTTTACATGGTATAAAAAGGTATATAATGTTAATGTCTTACTCTCCTTTCAAGCATTTCCAGTATTCCTATTATCATTATTATCATCTGTAAATAACATTCTTACTCTGCAACTTTTTTAATCATCTATATCACAATTATCCAAAATTTTAACACCGTACTCAAATTTTAAACTGTAGTTTTAATTTAAGTAGTTTGGTATTATGCTCAATCCAGCCCCATCATTTTGATAAAAGAATTATTTTTATTGCAATTACTAATTAATTTGTGTTAATCTGATTTGTCAAAGGGCTACTGTATTTCTGAACTTGAATGAAAGTTTTAAAACTTTATTGACACTTGGATATTGTTTCATACACATATTTTCTGAAGCTCTCACAGCTTTGTTTGCTGTCCGCTGCAGTTTAGTCTAATAACTGCAACTGACAAGGATGGAGATTTACTGTCTGTAGCTGTAATGCAAGATTTTTTCCTGCTTTTTTAAACAATCAATACTCACTTGGTAGTGAATTAAGAACACCAAGCAGTATTAACAACTTACCAATTTATGTTATCTGACATTCTGTATGGTATAAACTATATGTGTAGATACAACATAACCTTTGTTTAACAGAATTACGGGCATTCAAGTATGAGGTGCTAGCACCACCCTTTGGTGACAGAGATTACTACAGTGAATCAATAAGCAGTGCAGGTAATGCATGTAATAGAAGGTGACATAAATATTCTAAACTGGAGAGCTGGCTGACATCTAAAATATTAATACATGATTATCAATTAGCAGTTCAGTTTTGTAAGTATTTTGTTTCTTTTGATACTAACCTCAGATCTGCTATGCTGAGGTTTACATGCAGCTTATTTAATCCATTACTGCACTCTAGTGTCAAATATAAGCATGTGCACATCTGCAAATAAACCCATTGTACACAAAGACAACATCTAACAGCCAGTGTTATGTTTAAATGTCCCCATAAACCTTCAACCATAATGCAGACCTCGTTCTCTTAGGTATAGTAAACATTCATCGGTTGAATAAATTACACATAGAGAGATGGAAATTTCTGACTAAAATCTGCAGTATGCAGCTTAAGCAGTTGCTGTTGGACTATTTGATTATTCTGATATCCGGCATACAGCATAAACACACTGACACACACACACACACACATACACACATGCACACACCTTACCTGCTTTGCTCTGGAGAAGTAAATCTGTGGGGCTTTCCAAATTGTGCTGACTTTCTCTCTGAATTTCTGGTCTTTTGGAATTATGAGACATTTGTCGATGTCCAGTTCTGGATAGATCACTTCTAGTCCACCACTTTATAGAAGAGATAAAAGATCAAACTCATTCAACATGGTTTTGTATTACATTCTGTACTGAAGACAAAGTGAACAGGTTCACATCTAAGACAAACACAACCAGTTTGTTTAAAAAGGCTCCAATGTTGCCACAAGCAACATATGCTTAGTATAATATTTTGGGAGAAAATGAAGCGATGGTTCATATTCTATAACTGGCATCTTTTATGTATCATTGCAATTGTTAATTACACATTATAGGCTACTTACTGACAGAAAGAAGTATCCAGAGTGTTCAGGGTCTGTTGTGTTGCACCCAAAATGAAGGCAGAAAAGACCAAGAAAGGTGCCAGTCCAGCCTGCAGAATAGCAGAGTTCGGTTAGAGAAGAATCTGTCATTTTTAACTCGTAACTTTCTTGAGGAATGCTCAAATTTCAGAATTGCACTGTCAGATTCAAACAGTATTGTTCTACACAGCAGTCTAACGAAAACAGTCAATTACACTGTGACAGTCGAGATCAAATGAGGCCTGTCTATACTGACAGGTTTACAAGAGTGTCACAATATTTGACGCTGTGTTTCATTTGGAATGAATGACAGTTCAGTGGCAGTTACATGTCCTTCATCTGTCAAGCAGTATAGCTCTCGAACAGCAAATAAACAAAAACACAAACAAAAAAAGATGTTTGCCAGCCAATAATGGAATGTACTGTCACTGAAGTGCTTTTTAATTACAGCTGTGACACGGTGCTGAACTATAACCAACAATTATTTGTATTGTCTGAAATCTGTCGAACACTTTGTCATATCTCGATGTTTGTTAAGAAGATAGTGCCTTACTGATATATCGGTCAGCTGATATTATCCACTGATACTGGCTAATCACAGGTACAAAAACGTTTTCTTCCAGACATAAAAAGCAGGAAAAGTTGCTTGGCGTAATTTTGAAATGTTGTCAACCTAAAGTTTGTCTAGCTGAACCTGTTTGGACTTGATCATTTAAAATCATCTCAGCACTGTCTGCAGCACATGTAGCAGAGCATCATTACAGCTGAATAGAAATACATTACTGGGAAGGTAATAAACAATGACCAGTATTTTTCCTTTTTAATTTAACTCTAACACATACATAAATAATATCAGCCAAAATATTGATTTTAGAACGTTTTACTTCCTGTTATTGGCATCTGCATCCAAAATCCAGTCTTTGTTGGACTCAGTAAGAAAAGCAAGCAACTGTTTAATGTCAGAAGCTAAAGCCGGGACATTCTTATGCATTTTAAATGTTATTACTTAAATGACTGAGGTATTGTTATGGCCCTTGGTGGTCTTGTGCCTTCCTTTCTTATGACAAATCCTTCTTGACCCTGCTTCGTGCATGTAAATCGTTTATGTAGATTCCTGATCAGGACTTGTTCCTGTGCATTCCCCACATCCTGACTATCATCCTGGCTGACTGGTCTGGAGCTCTAGCCCTTGCTCCTCTTCTGCCTATCCTTGTGACTGTTTGGTCTGCTGCCTAGACCTGTATACCAGTCAAGCTGCAGCAATCTCTCCACCTGGGTTTAAAAGTGCACTAACCTGTCAGTCTTGGCAGCAGTGATTTAACATGAACAGCTCAGTTCAGTGTCTCTTGTTATCCTTGTGTATTCTTATGTACCACTTGCTAGTAGCCTTAGGTTTTCTGTATGTGCTAGCTGATGCTTATTCGACTTCATGTTTCGTAGAAGCACTTAGCAGCAGATGCTTGTAGCTAAGAGCCCTGTGATTTGTGTAACAAGGACCTCGCTTGACTGCTGGATAATGGGCAAGACTTAGCTTTTCTAGGTACACCAGGAGCAGAGGTGCAGCCACTTTTGCTTCACAGTTTGGTTAGGAAACGCTGTGGTTTTCTTTTGTAGTTTCTGTAGGCCCCTAGAAGAGCTGGAATGTCACAGTGATTGTAGACACAGTTGGTGAATAAGCTTCTCTATTGAAAAATCAATAGTGTGACAGATAGTTTCACTTTAAAGAACTCTGTGCCACTTCAGGTTCTGCATCCATTTCATCTGCTGTGAAATCTCGGCCAATCAGAGCACATTTACACACCTGACCTCACCTGAACCTGTTGGATGAGATGACACATCAGCAGCACCACACTGCACATCCTGTTTACCTTGAAAGCACTTGTGTTACTTGGCGTTTTTATCTACATTTAATATCACTCTGACTACAAAATGTAATCTCGCGTTAATTTCCATTTCACCCGTTGGGGTCACGCGCAACTTAAAAATAATGCTAATACGTTTCTATATTTAAACTTTAAGTCTGTTTCTGTGAGACAGACACACCTTTCATGTCTTTACTTTCTATAATTTCTTCCCTAAAGACACATTTAACGCCACAACAGAAGTGGCTGTCACTTGTCTCACGACGACAATATAATTAAAGCAGTTGTAAAGTACTAACATTAGCATACATTTAGCCTTCACTTGCTTTAGCATGTTTATATTTATAGTGTGTCACGTTTCAGACGCCGACACAGCACAATTTATCACGTGTACGTGCAGACAGACAGCAGACGATAACTAAAACGACATACAGGCTGCAGCTGTGTAAAGTAGCATTAGAGTAACTACAGTCATTTGTCAGTAACTCTACCATGTTTCAGAAGTTGTCCACTTGTGTTTTGCAGCAGGTTTCTTCTTCTGCTTCTTCGAGTGCCGTTGCTGCTGCCGCACCTGCGCAGTACCGGATCCTACTGACGTATGAGCCTGCAAAAAAGTTCCGTATGACAAAACTAAAACAACAAACTAACTAACTACCTAAAAACAAAACACAACAAAAAAGGACAGAACTAAAACTAAAAAGAAGAAAACTAAAAAAAAAAAAAAAGACAAAACTAAAACAGCTGGTTAAAAAAAAAGTAAGGCAAGGTACCCAGACTGCACATGTTGCTCCTTGTTTATTTAGTAAATATTATTTACACATTTTCAAGAACACATGCTACAGAATTTCAGATTTACAGCTCCTAAACAATAAAAACAGCTCTTCAGAACAAAAATACCTGGTGACTAAGGAAAACGTCACCCAGGCTTTGAACACTGAGAAAACATTCAAGTTTTTTTTCTTTTCTCTTATTGTCTTTTTTATTTAATTTTCAACCGTTTCTGAACAAGGCCTCTTAAACTATGCAGTAGTGATTGTGCAGCATATAATATATTCCTGGTGCTGCTAAAGCTCCCTTTGGTTTGTGCTTCTCTGCAGCTGTGATATTAGCACCCAAACATATGGAAAAGGGCCCCAGTGACAACTTCTTTGTAATTTATGATCTAATTTTTTTTTCTTCTTTTTTTTCTTCTTTTTTTCTACCTGATGTTGTCTACTTATCTAATGATGTTGCAATACCCTCTAATGCAATTTGAATAGAACGTGGTGCTACAAAGCAGTGCAAGTTTGTAGTTTCAAAGTCAGACATTTCAATATGCATAGTACAAAACAGTATCTATGTTAAACTATGCAATAGCTTGTATCAATTGCTATGCCAAGTTTGAATTGCAGAAGTCATCACACAATATATATTTACATGTTTGAGTTACTAACTAACTTCCCATTTCCACACTGTTGCAGCATTTTGTAACTATGCAGACTCAAAACTTGGAGCTTGTCAGCATAAAGAAACTTTAAAATAATGAAACAAATTTGAAATCCCTGCATTCATTTCATGGTTAATGTCACAAATTGATGGTTCGTCATTAGTCTGGTGTGGCCTTGATGTCAGAGTCTTTAATTAGTTTCGTTTTCCAGCGGTAAAAGGACATAAATCCTAAACAGTGTTCAAACTAAAGTATACTCATCAAACTCCTCGAATCGCTCACCGACTGATTGCTTTACATCCAAGTTATGGATTATGTACATTTATGAATACACGCACAGCCTAGAGAGCACCATGGTAGCTGAAGATATAGCAAACAAACTAGTGACCACAGTAACACTACTTTACATTCAATACCATACACTACAGTACACTGTACATTAAGGCATGAGGTGTTCTTAATGCAAAACATCAGCAGAAGATTCACTGAGAAATGCAATGCACTGAGGAATGAAATGCATGTCTATGAGCTTTATCAGTCACACCACCAAGGCAAATTATAACAACATAGACTCTCCTGCTGTTCACCTGTTACACTAAGCTATATTTTGTGTGTACTGGACATTATGTCATAATAAATCAAATCATTCAGAATTTGGATTAAGCTGTCTCTAAAAGAGTACAATCTTTCATCCGTCCTAATGTCTGACTATGTATGCCAAAAGTTTCGAACAATTAAGATATTTAAATTGACGGTTACTATATTTAACTAGCAATAGACCATTTAATGTAATTGAGATCAATTTAAAGCTACTACTGAGAGCACCAGCACCACCACTTATCTATGTCTTACATTTTGACTGATGAAAAATATAAATGTTGTCTATTCTGGTGAGCCCTGTTCATGCAGTGTAGTTATTAGATCAGGAGTTAATACAAGCAAGAAATTGGTTTTGCCACTGAATTGATTCATACCACGTGATCATTTTAAGCTCTTTGCTGGGCTCTAAATGTCTGTCTAATCAAAAAAGCGGAAAAGGACAACCAATCATATACAGGATTGAAGCAAGGCTTTCTTTAACATATGCTGCAAATGCAAATGCTGCAATCAGAATGTACTCTTTGACAATAAAGCATGTTTTATGGATGTACCATACATCTTTAAAATGTCATTTATATGAGTATGTGTCTACTTTACTTTGCACTGTATTCCTATTTTACTATTAGTCAACTGTTTATTTGAACTGCCTGTAATTTGCATGTATACTACAGTATATAACAGATGTAACTGGAGGTCAGCACAATGAGTATTCAGGTATTTTCAACAACAGTTTGTAGCTGCACAGTAACTAAATGCAAGTTGGATAAGTCAAGTCTATATTCAGTATATGTATTACTTAGTAATACTGTAGGATTCTGCTCACTGCCTGCAGTGCACAATATTAGGTAACAGCACATAAAAGTGATGCAAGTTACTTGCAGTTCATCTGATACGTCATATAATTTACAATACTACCCTTCTTCACTGAGCAGCATAAATCCAAACAATGCTGCAGTCCATCCTATGATCAAGTACAAGAGAAGATGACAATCTTGAACATGTGAGGTGTGCAAAACAAATCAAGAAAAACCATTTGATCTAAACCTCTTCGGAACGCTTTTGGAAACATTTTAAATATCTTGGTCTCGTGTCATCTCCAGTTCCTTTTTTAAAAATCTGCTTCAACGTGTCGTGCCACCTTCCTGTCTTTTACCAGGATGCTGCTACTGGAGGTTCTTGTGTGTGTCTCTGTGGAGAAGAGTCCAGAAAGTGCTCGAGGTGTTATGAGGAGTATGGATGGCTTCAACCAGATGTGAGGAAGCCTCCTGCATGTATAAGTCTTACGTAGTCAACTGCAGATAGTCGGGGGGCATCATCTGATCAACTGAGATAAACCTCTAAAGGCCAAATCGCCACCAGTGATGTGACAGTCACAGAGGGATGGTAACGTCCGTGTGGTCGCTTCAGTTGTGGAGATGCTGCTATTGGTTCTGAGATGTGTCACGTGTTGCTTTCCAGGGGGGACTGTGATCAAGATGATGGAACCATTCAACGTAAAACTAAAGGACTCAGAAAAACATGTGTGCTAACAAGCCTCATCAAGCAACACATAGGAAAATAATAGTGATCTGGTTTGTTTTTGCTGGCATTTTACAGAAAATACAGATATTTTCCTTGATTTGGGATCTCTTGTGTCTCAGGACACTGAATGCATTCATGTAAACTAAAGCCCTTTTGTGACAAGAGGCCACAAAACACAAGATCACAATACGTAAATGCTGAGTGTGTCCAGACTCACATCACTTTTAGCTGTGCAAGCTGAACACAAACATTCAAAAATAGAATGACTGTACAAAAATAAACGGGAGTAGAAGTTGCCAATATTTTCATTTATGCATATATGGTCATAATAAGCATGGTCAGAATGAATGACTTGAACAACTGACTCTGGGCAGGCCATGCTATTGTTACATCCTGTTGATGAGATCATACTGTACACACAGTTTGGTAGATTGTACAAACACTTAAGGGCAAAGTGTTATATCTCTGAGACTTGAGTTCTGTGTTGGATTGCTGGTTGTTGCAGCTGATAAGCAGCACTTGGTTATCAGTTCAGGTTAGCTGTTGATAATTATGACCACAGGTGGAAAGTTCTGTGCCAGCAGAGTCCTATTTTTAAAACTTTAAACCCAGATGGTGGAACACATAACAATCCATATGAGTTGATACTGGCGCCAGTTAGACTGTGCCATTTATCAGTAGGGTTTATATCACTGAGGTTTGAGTCTCATGTATACCAAGCTGAAAATCTAAGGAACAAAACTCATTACTTTAACCCCCAGACTGAGCAGACCTTGCAGGCCTGGAGTGTTGTTTGACTGTCGAGGCAAACAAACAAGAGGAGAAACTGTGTGCCTGAATAATTGGGACGTATCTAGCCAGCAGTGCTTATCTTCAACTGCATCTTTCACAACTTACATCCACACTGATGCACTGCAGAGTGGACCTGCCCGTAACACTTTGTCAGATGACAGCAGATGAGCCAGAGGAAGGAGAGTTCGAGTTAGGGGAGGATGGAAGGTTCCAGAAGAGCCACTTGCGTTTACATTGCCGTCTCTGGTACAGGTAGTCCTCCTTGTCACGTTCCTTGCGTGCTCTTTGGTAGTGGTCATCTTCTTTCAGGTACCACACAGGTGGCCAGCGATGTTTCTCAAAGTATTCTTGGTTCTCTGTGTCAGAATAAACAGTTTCAGGAGTTTTTTTTTTGTAAATGTCATGTAGGAGTTTTATAGATCTATTTTCAATAGTCCATTTCCCCAGAATGGGTTTTGAATTAGATACTATAATGCAATAACAGAATGTTTTTGTGTGTTAAAAAAAAAAAAAAAAGCAACCTGAAAGCTGCTTTACAATATAAACTAACTACATAAAGTCTAAAGTGGGATTGGACCGCTGACTTTAATCTGGTTTTACAGATTTCATTTTAATTGGCCAGCTTTCTTTAAAGTCTACGCCATGCTGTAAATGGCCACACAAGGGACAAGTCACAGTGACCTATAGCCCCCAAGGTGTATTGTTGTTGTTGTTGCTGTTGTCAGGGTAGTATTCAGTAAGAACAAGAGGGCATTAAATGTTGTCAGTGTGGTAGCAGATCACATGTACGTTACCTGTAGACTTGGCCTTCATGTCTCTGGGAAACTTGCGGCAGACGCTGTTGTAGTTGGTGCAGATGTGGTGAAGACACCAACCAGTGAGCTGTTGGGCACCATGGAACTGTCAACATACAAAATGTTATTGTCATTTCTGCAAGTGACCTGTTTTGTACATGAGAACATTGTGGGGTTTTGGTGTTGCTTTGAAAGTAGATATTCTCTCATTTGAGTGAAACCTAAAGTAATGTGCAGGACTCAAAGCAATTCATATTAATCCAACAGTAATTATGGTACATCAGTGTTGAGTTGACCTTACATTCAGACTGTCATGTTTACATTTGCTTTGTCAGAGGCTCCATAGTTACATACAATTTTCAGCTGCACTATGGAACTTCACTTTAACTGTACGTTAAAGGCTAACAACTGCATGATAGCATTAGCATACTAATTTTAGTATGCAGGGATTATAATGGCAACTGAGAAAGTACAACTGAAGGTGACCAAGTAAATTGGAAACTGACACGGTCTGAGTTGTATTAACCCTTTTGGTACCACCAGACTCAGGGCTCTATAAGACCTCAGAACCCCTTCCACTCTAATAAAATGATAAATATGTCAAAACATATTTAACCTGCCACACTGAAAGTTGGTGGATAGTTTCCCCATAGGCCAGTGTTTCACATATTCCAAACTGGTAGCAATAGCACCACCATGTGTGTACATATATTGATGGCTAATGTCTAGGTCAGCAGTTTCAGTGGATGAGGCTGAGGAGGACACATATGCTGTGCACATTTGGGTCAAAATGCCATTATGACATTTTTATGAAGCATACTTTTACCTCCCTATTCTACATTTTTTATCCTATCTCAACCGATCTTCATAAAAATCTTGCCTGCTGTAAGTTTTGAATGCTTTATTAAATTAATATCAAATTTAGGTCAAGCCTATGAGCCCTGACAAGACCGCCAAGTTTCATGAAGTTTACTTAAAAAATAAATTAAAAAATAAGCATGTGCTGAACGCTCATGGCTACTTCTTTCATATGGTAAAAGCAAGACACATGGTTCAGTTTTTGAAAGGTCAAGATATTCAGTCCAATTTAACTTGTATATGTCTTTACTTTTGGGGGTGTGATCGAATCAATTCTAACTGTTACAACTCTTGAACAGTTCATTCAGTTTCAATCAAATTTGGACCTATTTCCTACTTTGGCTTGAGCTATGGTGGTTGGCCAGCTATGTCGGGGGCTTCGCTTTTGTTTTGTGATGTTTCGGCCTCTCAGCAATCAGACACAATTTCTTCAGAAAATGCACTTTCTTGTTTAAATCTCGTTTTTGTATTTCTGTGGTGAATATTGACGGCGCAGTCTAGTTGCAGTTGCATATTCTCCCTGTGCCTGTGTGAGTTTTCTCTGGCTAGCTTGTTCAAACAGTCCAAAGACATACACAGTAGGTTAAATGGTGATTATAAACTAGCTGTGAATATGAGCATGCATGGTTGTCTGTCACTTTGTTTTAGCCCTGTGATGAGCTGGTGAGCTGCCTCGACTCAATGTGAGCTAGGATAGGCATAGCTATTGGATGGAACAATAAACATTACCAAAGAAATTCGAAATTAATCAGGTTATTGCAAAATTAACATGTAGACTTTGTCTGGTGATCAGTCCAGCCTTGCATATGAAACTGACAAGCTTGAGCTAAAGGGAAACTACAACAAGAAGTGAACTAAAGTGCTGAGCCTGATACCTACATCCTAAATGTTCCACATCTGTTGCCATCGCCATCTATTTGCAATCTAAAAACAGTTCCTTTGGCCCCACCTACTGGGTGTGAAGGCTGTTTCAGCCTCCAGGGCAGCTTCCCCTGAGAATTAAATAAGAGCTTTAAGCACTGTCCCTGTTTGAGATGATTGACAGGTCACACTACCTGGGCCATATCCAAGTACACCAGCACATCTCCATCAATGTCAGCGCCCATCATTGCTGCCTCCGTCAACACTGTTACTGTGTAGAGTTCTGAAAGAAACATTGAAGCTAATCACTGTAGGTTCTGATGTGGAAATGCATACAATGGGTTTGTGTAATACAATCCTGTAGTTTACAGTGTAATAACTATATCAAATGTAATACCTGTAAGTGCAACCAGGTGGGGGAGGCAAAGACGATTGGCAAGAACAATAAGCTCCATTGCATCCAGGTCAGGTCGAGAACAAAACCGCCCCGTGTAGAGATATTCTAGCACAGCCCTCATACAGCTGCGAGTGGTGTTGGGGAACAGCACCTTAGAAACAGATGGGAGATGTGGCACAGTCATTACTTAAGAGATCAAAGCTTTAACTGGTCCACTGGTTAACTGGTCCAAAAATAGAAATCTGCTTTTCACTTTTATATTTACACAATGCAATGAACGCTGAATTGAAGAAAGGCAGGTATTTTCAATGTAAATGTACTTCTAGCTCTACTTTAGCTGCAGCAGTAACGACAGAAATAAAAAAGAAAAACATTGTGTGACAGAAACTCAAAGCTGATAATTGGTCAGTACGTCTAAAAATAGCTTTAGAGAGCCATCTGATTTTTGATCATTTGAAATAACAGTTTCTAAATCGCGAACCATCTATTATTATTTCTGTTAAACGTATAATCATTGACTTGTTTTATTTTCTGTCAAAGTAGAAAAACCAAGTAACAAAGCTCAGACAACTGCATTATGTTTGGATCAGAGAAGTCAGCTTAATTGTATTACAACAGATTTGCAATCCTCTAATTAAATTATACTTAGTTCAAAGACCTCATAGTCCATCGGTGCTCTACGTGGGTCAGTACATGTATTGATCTTTGCTACAATCGTGTGCTTTGGGTAATTATAAAGTAATTAAATTTTTAATGCTTTATGAACCCACTGGCAGTAAGAATGCTGCTGGAAATGTTGAGCAATGTTTTATGCGGCACTGATTTTAGTCTGTGCTCGCCTTACCTCTTTGGTGCAGCTCTCCACGAAAGGCCCGCCAAACATAGCTGCCATCCAGTCACAGCTAGAGATGAGTAAAGGCTTGTGGGCCATGATCGTCCCATCATCTAGCTTGAATACTACATCTGCAATACAGTAGTCAGACGCCTTACTTACACCTGCATCCACTCTGTTTCATACACATGAACAAACATGAGATATTGATTTTGGCTCACCAGAAAAAGTGCCTTTGGCCAAGCACTCTTTGACTCTGTTTGTGCGCCGTACATGGAAGGCTTTGGTGATTTCTTGGTTCATGAAGGCTTCATTGTTAAGTATGTTTGCCACCATCATGCGCAGGTCAAAGACCTCCAGCAGCTCAGCAATATGTGCAATGTGCATTAGCTCTTTCTCGTTCTCGTCGAGCTGACCGGTATACAGGTAACGAAGTACTGCCCGAAAAGGACCAAGCTGCATGGACTGGTCCATGTGCACTACAGTCATGGGCCTAGGGCTGTACGTTAGAGGGTCATCTACCAGCTCCTCCTGGATGCTGACGAAGGCTCGGCTCCACGAGGAGAGCAGTCTGCCCCGTCGGCCGCCCTCAGAGTCTTTCAAGGTCCCGTCGCTAGTGCAGGCCCTCAGGTTGGCCCTGTCTCCTTCATCACTGCTCTCGCAAACATCAAAGCTAGCAGCACGCATCAGCAGCTCTCGGCCGGAGAGAGGACCACGAGGGGGCCTTTCGGTCTCCTCATGTTGTGTGTCCATAATAAAGAGGTCATAGAACTTTGATGAGGATGTCGCCAAGTATATCTTGTGTGCAAAGATTTTCTGTCGCTCCTGCAGAACCAGGATGACATCAGCACAGTGTGGGTCCTCCAGAAGACCGACTGGATGCTCCTCCGTGGTGGTTGGGGGAGGAGGCACAGTGATTATAGGTGGGGGAGGTTTTGGTGGCAGGAAGGGCGCCTGAAGGAGAGGTCGCTGAACATTTCTGAGGTGAGATTTCCAAAACTGCAGGTGGCGGCGTGATATGAGCGCAGCTCGGATAGCATTATCAAAGACGTCCTTGACTCCAAATTGAGCAACAACACTGGTTTCATAATATGGCACTCCCAACTCTTTGGCCACTTCCCGGCCTCGCTCTGGAGGAAGAATCTCGTTGGATTTAATGGGTCTGAAAAACAAGACAATCTATCAAGGACAACTCTGGAACTCGAAAAGAGTAAAATAGATCCAAAAACAATTTCTGACTGCTCTTTCTTTGACATATTTGAAAATCTTGCATACGTATGCAGACATTCAAGCCCCAGTACCTAGCTAAAGGCCTCCGTGCCCTGTTCACAGCCTCCAGGTCGGCATAGCGCAGGTCCAGCTGACAGCCGACCAAGATGACAGGGGCACGGGGGCAGAAGTGCTTGATCTCAGGGTACCACATGGTCTTCACATGGTACAGAGAGTTGGGGTTGGCGATTGAGAAGCACAGTACCACAACATCAGACCTGAAGGGAAACCACAGGGCAACGTCTCTTAACTCATATAGGATGAGAACAAATACTGGTAGATGAGCGTTGAATTTTACAATTTCTCACCTGCCATAAGCAAAACGCCGGTCCTTATGATGGTCTCCAAAAGTATCCCAGAGCCGAAGGGACACACTGACGTCATCCACTACATCTCTGGAGCGCTCTAATACCTAATAAGGGACAACATATTCATTCAAATGCAACCACCAGTTTCTGTAATTTAGCTGAGTGACTGCAGTGCTAACACTACATATAATACACCGTTTGCACATGCAAGTAATCTGCCTGAAGTCTGGAGCTTTCACACTCACCTCTTGACACACTCTGTATTGGTCAATTGCCCAGACTGTGGGCACATGTGTAGCGAGTAACTGGTACTGAGTCAGGGTGGCATTGCAGGCCCGGGCGCAGATAAGGCGGGTCTTTCCAACTGCATTGTCTCCTACCACCACACACTTGATAGTTTCAACGTTTGGCCTCTCATAGTCCATATCAGAATCTGTCAACTGAGACCTATTAAAACACAAAGACGCACAGAAAGCTGCATCAGCACCACGAGTCCTCAACCAGCGTCCCGAACTCTATAGGAACACGGGTCAGTGCAGACGCTGACTACTCTTCATCTGCACTGCTCATTCTGCCTGCAGAGCTATCAATGGATGGTCTCGTGACGTCCCTGTGCCCATTCACAAGTTCCCTGTCCTTGTTCCTGATATAAAAAAATTTAAAGTGACAAGCAAACAAAAAGAGGGCACTTTCCTTCGAGCAGATTTTACAACAAACTAGTCCTGCAAAACAATACAGTTACATAAAGTAAAAATAAATAAAGCTAATAAAGAATGTTATAATCAGCTTTAATTAAAGGGTAAAGAAATACACATACAGTTTTAATGCAGTGGTTGTCTTGTCTGCTATTGGTTAATATGAGCTGATCCAATCCTGAGTAAACATATGTGTAACCAATTTAACCATCTGCAATCCTAAAATCCCACATTCTTGTTTCTTTACTACAATTCAAGCATAGTCCCATAAGCTGACCTCATATAACCAGAGCCCTAGTACAAGACGTCTTACATGCATGCATACATCTTTAGCAAATGAAATGGAGGGAATGATGACGGTAATAGGTAAATAGACTATTTCCGTCTCTTGAAAATGGTGGCTGATGATTTAGGTACATCAGCCACTGGTTTCCAAGGGAACTGTAGTCGTGTCAACGTGTTACAGCCAACATCAGACAATCCTACTATGAGTTCTACTGACAACGACCTTTTATTTCATTCTATAAACACATTTTTTAAAAAAACATACGGTCCCAAGTTGAGCCGCCACAGCACACAGGACATCAAACTCTGAATGAACACCCACCGTCCCGAACTTAAAGTCACACCTCACAGATCCAGCGCTCACATGTTTAAACACCAGACCTCCATTTGAGTTTTTGCCCCATCGAAAGCAGTAAAGCACTGGGAATCATCAGCAGTCGTATATATATTCTCATTTTTGTCCTTATGAATGAGGTCAGCTACTCCTTCTGCTTCCTGCCTTAACCTCAAACGCACAACATCAAGCAAAAAACTGTCCTGAATAAAACATCACTTTTTGGTCTCCAAAGGACTGCCGCTATAATCAGAAATTCTTATTCACCTCTTGCAGCCAGGATTGTCTATTTTGGTACAATGCACTCAATATTACTATCATGGGTTACTATGATTTTCCCCCCCCTCCTAACGGTCACTTGCAGTTGTAGCCATTCATAAAAAAAAAAAATCAGCTTTTCATTGACTGCACAATCTGCATCCCCATAGGCTCAGTCTCACCTCTTTTCTAAGGCATATATAAACAGCTGACAGTCTGACCTTAGGCTGGGCCTGTATGACTCTGTGGAGATACACCGCCTTTAATATTGCTCATTCATATGCCCTTTCCTGTTACAGTCCACACTGCGCAACTCCAGAATTAATTAATCATCTTTATATCAGATATCCTATATAGGCTACCCCCATATAGTGCACATAATCTCAAATCCATACTGACTAAGCGTGCAGCCTCAGTTATCAGCCATAACAAGATGATAAAATTGTGCATATCCTACCAGAAGGACCGAACAGTCCCTCCACCACCGAGACACTAGTCATGAGGCTCTGCTGCATTACGCGTTATGTAACGCCCCGTCACTGACTCCTGAGCCTGTTTATCTGGCTCCGAGTCCATCGCAAAAAAAAAAAAGAGAAAAAAAAACCACACACACACACACACACACACGGAGCGATGAGGATTTTTCTTTCAATACAATTTCATTCCGTCGCGATGACCAGTTTTATTCTGCGCTCCTTACCGCAACATAAGGAAGTGCTGCATCGGGTTGGTCGATGAACGAGATAGAAAGCAGGGCTCCATCGGATGCGGCTGGCACCTGACGGCAGCTCGTATTTAACTTCATCTTCGAGGCAAGGTTGAACGAGGCTCGAAAATAGCCGGCCGATCGCGGGTGTTTTTTGGTCAGAAGAGCTCTCTGGATCGGGCCGATAAGTCCGGTCGCATTGGCAAAAAATACGAGCGCTGATCTGAGGTCTGTCGGTGCGTTGCAGAGCTGCAGCCCTGACCGTCATGGAGCCACCTCCACTTACTGTAAGGCCTCCGTAGCTAATAATAGGCAGGCGCACAGACGAGGGGGGAAGAAAAAAAAAGAGGAAAAAAAAAAAAAACACCATTCATTACAAAACACTGATCCACTTTAAAGTCGCACAAATCTCATTCCACAGCTCCTAAGCAGCCTGGATAGAGCGGCCTCCAGTCCAGCAAACTGCTCTCACTTGCTTTAGACCAGTGGTTAACATGTGCATGTAGGCCTGGGAGTTCAGTATGAAGCCCTCATATGCACACATAGTGGTTGCATACATGGCACATGAGTGGCCCACCAAGAACAGACTACATTCATGTAGGCCTAACATCATTTAAAAGCAGAGTAAAAGGATTCATGATCACAACTTAACTTTCCAATAACTCAAAGATCAACTGTTTGCTGGTGCTACATTTACAAGTTTGGCTCCTTTTAACTGTGCATTATGC